>NW_026260194.1:0-71686 GCF_024291825.1 Alternaria postmessia | reverse complement strand
GTCTCAGTTCGCGATTCTAAAAAATGTCTTGGCAGTCAATCAGGTCAGTTCACTACCTCCAGACTGACAGTTTGAACCGCAAAGATGAACTGACAACTGACTGATTGACTGATAGCAACTCTGCTGTAGTCCTTGATCAAGGTCATGTTCTCTCCAAGTTCAGTCTTCGCAAGAGGAGGAAGCGGTAGGTACCCTTCCCATACGTCTCTGGGTACCTCCATAAAGGTCACATTGTCGCCAGTGACCTTGGATACAGTGGCAGCCACTTCGTTTGGAGTGACCCATTGCGAAACAGCTTGGATTCTAGCACCATCGGCATCAGCCCCGAGGACCAGGGCACCAGCAACGTACTTGCCAGCATCGGAAACGATGTCGATGAGTGGAATGTGTGTACTAGTAGCGTCCCAAGGGAGTGTCATCATGGAAACGCCAGTGGCCGGATCCTTGTTGATGGTGCTCTTGAGGTTCTGCATAAAATACCCAGGCATGAAGTGTGTGACCCACATGCCCGTCTTCTTCTTCTGGGTCTCCGCGTAATCAGAGACTTCGGCTTTGGAATCAAAATGCTCGACGTTGGTGAGAGCACCGTTTGTTAGGGCTGTGACGTTGGGAAGTGACGAGAGAATGAGGTGTTTGACTCCGGTAGCGATGGCGGCGTCGACAATGTTCTTTCCCTGGGTGATCTCCGTCGACTTGGACATTGTCTCCCAATAGTTGGTGACGGCAAAAGCGGCGAAGGCACCATGAAATGCCGCTTGAAGGGACGAAGGGTCATTGAGATCGGCTTTGACGGGCTGCACTCCCTTAGCCATGAGTTTTTGGGCTGAGGGCTTCGTAGTGTCGCGCGTGATACCACGGATGGAGTACTGGGAGGCAATCTCGGGATGGGCAAGAAGAGCTGTGATGACAGAACCACCTTGGTTGCCCGTGGCGCCTAGAACAGTGATAATCTTCTTGGAGGACATTTTGATGGTTTGTCTGAATGCGATATTGAGTTGCTTGGTTGCGACAATGGATTTGTATTGCAGATGGTATGAAGTGTGACTTGAAGAGTGTTGATGCTTGAGATACTGAATGTTTTCCAGCGATCCCGACGTGGGATATTTAACAAGAATTGCTACATGCGCCTTAACATAGTGAATGCACCGAGCTGACAACGCAACTCCATGCTGTGGCTTTCGGACAGCAACGATGATTGCCCACCCGATTACCCAACTTTCGCCCTGCTCGGTCTCGGACAAAAGCTAGTTGCGCGACGATCGAAACCAGACTAAGAGCCAGTCAGCAACTTGTCATGTTGACCGATCGGTGTATGGACTAGTCTGGTTCGGCGCAGCGTTATCCGATTGGGCGAGTCACAACGAGCCAAGGCTGGCGCAGAGTAACGCCCTGCCAATGAAAATGGCTGACAAACCACTGCTCTTAGATAACGTTGTCGCACACAACGAAAACGCGAACGTGTCGCGCCTCGGAGTGATTGTGGGCAGGTCCATGAACGTTATCGCATCGTGGCGAATATATCCTGTCTAAGTGGGTGGCGACTGTACAAGCGATGATAAGCTGTGAGGATGTTCTGACTGCTGAGTGTAACTAGTCTGTGGGCTGCGGAGGCCACGCACCCGTGGAAATAAAAGTTCCGGCTGCGGTTGCACTTCCACTAGACCGCGTTTGGTCTAGCTGCTATGTACCCTGGACTTCTGTACCCATCCCTGATTACATAGTCACTATCACCATTGTAACAACGACAACGCCGAGACTTAACTGAACTTCAGTTCACTAGACTGATCTCAAAGACTGTCGGCATTAAATATCTTTCAGCGCGAGAGCTGACCAATGCGTGCATTTCCTGGTTCATCAGCAGGTCTCGGTCGTCGGGCGATGAGAAGAGTGATGTTGCGTGACCATTTCAACAATCCAAAGTTGACGGCATCGTGTCTGTTGATGTGATGTAACTATATAGCGCGCCTGTGCTATACTTAAATATTTTCGTCTCTCATTGCTAAACAATTTACAGGCACAGAGTTGAGCCGGTTTTCCACCCCACATTGTAGCGCAAGGCTAGATTGACTGCGCGATACTTCTCGCTGAAAACAAAAGAGACATGAGTTCTCGCACTATCGCAGTTTTTGGCGGTACAGGCAAGCTTGGTCGCGCTATCGTCGAAGAGCGTATCACCCACGGAGGCTATAAGGTTTTCATTCTCAGCTGCAAGATAAGTATCCTTTCCGCAGCGCTGTAGCTCAGATGCCCCTAACTGTGACCTTAAGTCTGACGTGCAAATCTCAAATGTACTTGGAGCCAGTATACTAGCTACCGATTACGACAATGTCAATAGTATCGTCAAGCAACTCGAGACCAACGACGTCGACACCGTCATCTCCACCTTGGGCTCTACGTTCGGCACAGACTCCGAAATCGCACTTACCAAAGCAGCGGAGAGCTCTAAAAAGACTACACGATACATCCCCAGTATTTGGAGAATACCCTGTTCGCCAGAGTAAGTATTCCTACTTGGTAGCCTCGAAAGTGGAGCCGAATGTTCAGTTCCCAGAGCCGTGGCCATCCCCCCCACGATGAGCGCGAAGAGCGGCTATCTCGACATCCTTGCGAGCACCTCTTTGGAGTACACTGCAGTGTCGAACGGTATTTTCCTAGACTACTACGGGTTTCCGAAGGTAAAGTCCTATCTCGGAAATTTACCCCGTGTGATCGACATGGCTGGAAACGCTGCCGCTATTCCCGGATCTGGAGATGTGCCCGTTGTCTTCAGCTATAGCTTTGACGTGGGGCGTTTTATCGCTGCATTGCTATCATCTGCCATGTGGGAGAAAGAATCGGTCATCATCGGCGACAAGATGACGTGGAATGAGTTTCTCATCGTGGCCGAGGAGACAAAGGGTACCAAGTTGGAATCCAAGCACGACTCGTGGACAACTTTACAAAAGGGTCGCTCAACAGCACTGCCCAGCCAGAGACAACTGTACCCGTATCTCCCGCAAGAGAAGCTCGAGCGTATATGTGCGACATTTGGTGTACTGTTTGAGAACGGCTTCTTCAACTTCCAAGCATGAAGGAAGCTTGAACGAGAAGTTTCCACACATCGCCACAAGGAGTGTGAAGGCCTTGCTAAAGGAATCGTGGTCGGACAGTTGGGACGTAGATGTAGTCTAACGATAGCACCGCAGAGACTGGTGCAATGTTTGGTCGCGTGTCTCGTGAGCGATACCTGCCTAGTATCCGTTCCATGGTCATTATACGCGATAATGGCATCCTATCATTGCCTTTCGGCACTTATCGTGTCCTGCTTGTTGCTTGTTGATCTATGGTCTGCCAAGAATTGATCGCCTGTCCCTATGAGACACCTTGCTCGTTTACAGAATAGAATAGATCGCAGCATTCACGTCCATTCCTAAGTGTTTCGGCGCCCGCGAGATTCTCAACGGAATTCTACGGGATGTTACTTGCAGCATAATGAGCTCGTAGAGATACGCGCTGCAATGCGACGTCCAGAGCCACCTTGGCTATGCTACCCTCTTCCAGCTTCCGGCCACTGATGTCAAACTCGTAGCTCTAGAACCAAAATGACTCAGCTGAAGCTTCCTTCACATCATCCTCCGGCAACTGAGTCGGACCTCCAGTAGGGAATTCAGGAGCATGCCTACCTCTACTCCACGATGCAAAGGCGAGATCCACGGCATGGAACCTCCTCATGCTGCAAGATTTCAAGTCGTCTGTGATGCAGTTAGGTTCTTGGCAGACATGGCCATAGATGCAGTCGATGAGACGGCAATGGCTCCCCCTATCGCATGGAATTCGCCTGATAGTATAACGAAATGCCTTTAGGACTTGAGCGCTGATAGCTGAGTGATCGTGAGAGCAACCATCTCGAAAGTGGCATACGTTCGCTAAATGAAACCATCGACAAGGCTGGTCACCATTTCCGATTTTCTGCAAATAAGCCTGCCAAGCAGAAGTAGAAGGCCTTTGGGTGTAGTAGTCAAGACATTGCCCCTTCGCGTTGACAGGTATATGACCGGGAATTGCTTCGTGGACCAGTGGTAAGGATCCTGGCTTACGAGAAGTGTTTGTGGATGATCTTGTCACAATCTTCTTACTCATGTCGTTAGGGTTCGTGGTAGTATGTGGAAGCCCGCAGTGACCATCCTTGCAGGAGGCCTTGTCGCTGACTATTGCGGTGATGATGTGCTTCTCAGCTGAGCGTGATGTGAGTGACAAGAAGAGGTCTTGTTCCGCAGGCTCTCTGAATACCGCTGGGATGCTAATCACAGCGCATGTCAGAGAGAAGAATCTAGCACCCGCTCCCATGCCATTCCCTTGGACTAGCGTGACGTTCTTGGGGGGTGCTTGTAGCATCGAAATGTAGACTGGACGATTCCAAGCGGCGAGGAAGACATGCTTGCAATCTGGATCTTTGCGAGCTGCCTGAAAAGTATCTAAGAAGGTCAGCGTTGAGCCCAACTATAAATCTTGGGTTGATGATTCATATGATTGTCTTTATTGCAAACTTTATAATTGTTACAGCGCTGATCTTCAGGGCAAGCTCAGTGGGTAAAGGATGTCTTCACTCACCAACGACCTTGAGCTCCACTATAGCCTCAGTTCTAACGCGGACAAGGTCGAAGCCACAATCCACAGAGGAGAATTGAGCAGCAAACTGCTGCAAAGGGCATAGCAGATCGTTCTTTATCTTCGTAGTGTCGGCGTAGACACGCACCACGATCCGAAAATTGCCAAGTGTCGCTACAGAGGAAACCTGAATTGAGTGGCCCTGAGTGTTTGTGTGAGGAGAAGCTGTGGAGGATATATCGATCAAGTGCTTCCGAATCGATTCGTAAAGTCGCTTCTTGATGTTAAATGGGTTGTCGCGGTCTAAGGCGGGGTAGCTCAGGTCGGTGGATCGATAGAGGATCTCATCGTTGAACTAAAGGTGGTGTTAGCACATATTACCAGGCCTAACATCGTGATAACCTACCGGGTGGCTATGCGCATCAACCAGCACCAGTACATAAGAGTCATCCTGTGAGTGCCTCTTGACGACACCTTGCTCCAACTCCATTGCAGCCGTACGAAGTGCATTCCTGGACTCTTCACGAGTGTCTTCGATGCAGTCGGTTGATATGCCATCGGCGAGGTGACGGAGTCGCGCTGCCAGTTCGGCGATCATCTCTGAGCTCGCCATCAGGTGGAGTGGGCAAAACCTGAGCGCTAAGCTTGGGAGAGGTATTACAAAGGCAATTTTTTCGCGTTGTGTGCGAAGTTCTTGTTGAAGCGCGTCGCATGTTCACCTTCACCTCTCATCGCGGCGTAGCGGCGACATGCGCGAATCTGTGCATCGAGTGTACAGATACGCCTACATGTAGTCCCTTGCTTTCTAGCCGTGAAGCAATCTTGTATTGCATTGAGATAGACTATGCATCCTTGGTCTAGGTACTTTGTGACCGTCTCTAAGAGCGTCTCCGGTCAGTACGCCTCGAAATCATCCTCATGCTCAGCGGTCTACTACTTCGGAAACGAGATAGCAATTTACGTTCTGCGGATCTCATGGCTACAAGTTCTTGTTCATTAGCCTGCCCTTCAGAAAAATGGCATATGAGACGGTACCACATTGTGTACTGCCTACTAACCATTTGTGAGACAACAATTGGGGACTACGATTACTTGAGGTAGAATGTGTAAATTACAGCAGATTTGTTCGAAAAGGAGATCTGTAAAGGAACGAGCGAAGACAACACAACACGTAGATTTGTGATGCTGCTGCCTTTGATACCACGCATCACGCTTCCTGTACTGTGCTAGAACCGAGAAATAACATGATCAAGGATTTGATCCTGAACAGATTTCGATAGACCATACGAGAGGTGATCGCTCGCAAGCTGGCACTCGCACTCGGGATCAAATGCGCATACAATATCATTCTATGCGTGTTAGATATGGGATCTAGAGACAGTGCAAGGTACTTACTTCGAGACAAATGTCTTGGACCTTGCCAGTCATTCCTAAATCGTCGTTGTAAGAAATCATAGTGCCGTTGCTTTCGATAGCCTGAACAGCGAAGACTCCATACGCAGTGCGGTTGTCGGGTCGGCCCTGGCTATCGACGTTCGCCACTCTGCCGGGCAATCGATACGGATTGCCGACCATGACGACACTCTGAACACTATCCAAGGTCTTGTTGTTCAACTGAGCTAGTGCTTGCTGCAATACAGTGGCACCCTGCGAATATCCAAACAAGAAATATTTTTAGCTCGGACAGTCTTGCAGACCATACTCGACGAGGTCAAGGAGATTCTGAACGCTCGAGGCTACGTTCTGGTCGAAATCAGCTGGGTACACCACAGCCTGATAGGCAGTATCGGTGCTGTTGACAAGAAGATTGGAGATGACGTTCTGAAACATCAGTGACACGCCCTGTGGCTCGTCTGATCCACGGGCATCAATTATCTCTGAAATTGGTATTAGTACGGATCTTTTGAGCAATTTTGGTACAACAAACCTTCTGTATGCAGGGCATGGTCTGATCTGTTCCGGTACAGGAAGGCTGATACGAGGGATCGCGAGAAAGGCCGGGGCGCCACAACGGCAGTCTGACTCTGCTGAGATCAGACATGCAGCAAAAGGGGCAGATAGGAACAAGGCGCGTGCCGAGATCATAGTGATGTGATTGTGGTGATGTAGATGTTTGAGAGACGAACACAATTTATTAGAAGTACTTTGATTCTAGAGAGCTTATATAGCTCGTATGCGTCTCAGTATATCCTTAATCTCATTGAGTTGCCTTACTTAGCCATGATCTTAGCACAAGCCGAAAGCTTTACGAATGCGATTAGCGTTCGATACGCGTATGATGACGCCTAGGCGTATCGAACATTCGCGGTCCACAGTTTATGAGAAGAAAACTTCTCGCAAGCAGGCACCTTGTTATTAGATAGACTAAGCGAAGAGAAGGCGGTCTCGATTGATAGCTTTGCTGATGTGTTAGATGCCTCGCCGAACTAGCTATCGAGGTTTTGGGGGGCGATGACGTAATTGACGGCTATGGTTCCGTGCCGAATTCGTGGCGGTCCCTTGCGCACCACCACTATAGCATCTCTGCAACGTCAAACGCTCGTTCACATACACTGGGGGATAAGGTATCGCTTCAAAAACCTCTCCACCGGTTCTTCCGTTGACGCAGGTACTCGGTAGTTCGCAACTAAGGTTCTTCGCAGAGATTTCGTAGACATTGACCTCGCTTTGTGCCAGGTCGTTCCTAATGTCTTTGTGGAATATTGCGATTGCATTTCCATATCTTCATTCGTCTTTCGCAAGTTAACTTCAGATAAACTGAGACGTGTAGGTCGAGCTGCGCTCTATCATTAGAAATGCCCCTCTACTAGTCGCGAGGTTCTGAAGTTCCGGACCTGCGCCACTGGAGGAATTAATCAAGCTTCGCGAAAGGCGGGGAGGGTTGGGGTCAGTCAATCGCTAACCGAACACGAACCATGATAGTCCTGGGGATCCTTCTCGGTGTACATTTACCCCGGAAAAAGGTGCCCCACGGGCATGGGATCATCTGCTGATCCAATCCTACATGCTGTCTCGCCATCAGGTACAAATGCCCCTGCGAGTACGCCGTAGCTCTCACTACACCCATACCATAGAAAGCGTCTACAGCAAAGATGCGCTCCCACGGCGTACGAGCGTATTGCGCCCTACTGCTGGTAGGTGCGGTCTACGGCAATATCGATAGGTTGATACACCAACCGTCCTGCAGATACATTTCTAATTCAGCAGGCATTCCGTGGTCTCACAGTTCAATATCGTGCGGTCCAACCTCATTGACAATGAGACAACACCACTCCAGGTTGGCAATGGCAACTTTGCCTTCAATGTCGACACCACAGGGATGCAGGTACATTTGTTTGGCTACCGCTACTACCACCTGATTAACTTGCAAGGCAGACATACTTGCCATTCAACACGTTATCCAGCTGGGCCTGGCATAACGACTCGCTCCCTGTGAATGGGTATGAACTCAAAGCCGTGCCATTGAACATTAACCAACACATACAGGGAATCACCGTCAGACTACAAGGGCGTCATGCGCGAGACATATGGGCGTGAAGTCTACTACGACATCCCAGACCCTAAGCTTAAGCAAGCAACTCAATGGCTGACTAGTAACCCAAACCGACTGAACCTGGGTCGCATCGGCCTCCGCTATCAAGGAGATACACTCAACGAGTCTTCCATCACAGACACCACACAAGAACTAGAGTTGTGGGACGGCACCATCACATCAATTTTCAAAGTCAACGGCGAAGACGTTAAAGTATTGACACAAGGCGACTTTGAATCTGATGCTGTGGCTTTCATCATTGAATCTAAACTTATTCGGACTGGAGATCTTCAGGTAGAGATGGACTTTCCGTATCCGCCGATACATAGTACCAAGTACAAATATGAGGTATGTGTCAATCTACCCTCTTCGTGGGGGTCCAGACACACACTAACAGCTCTCGTAGGTCTTTGCGGGAGTATACGACTTCCCTCTCAATCACAGCACTATACTGGTGGAGGATGGAACTGATCGCACGTCAGCACATATTCAGCATGACTTGCAAGAAGTGCGGTACTTTGCTAACCTACGATGGCCAAAAGGATCACCTCTTAAGTTGACCCGGAATGAGCCCTCGAACTCAACATCTGTTACAGCACACCGATACACCTTGGGTACGGTGTCTGCGGGCTCTTCAATCGCTTTCACTGCCCATTTCTCACCTGATCAAAAAGTGCCCAGCCTACCACAAAAGATACTGGAAAAGAATGTACAAGGCTGGAATAGGTATTGGAAAGAGGGGGGCTTTGTTGATCTCACCTCGTCTTCGAATCCAAACGCAACTGAACTCCAGCGTCGCATCATCAAGTCACAGTACCATGTGCGAGTCAATAGCGCGGCTAAAGGTCAATCGGCGCAAGAAAGCGGGCTGATGAACAATGGCTGGTATGGAAAGTTCCACATGGAGATGCTAATCTGGCACAACGCGCACTGGGCGACATGGGGTCGCCAGAAGTACTTTGACAACATCTTCCCCGAGCTATACGAGACACTTCTCCCTTCATCCCTGGCTCGTGCACGATACATGGGATGGGAGGGTGCGCGATGGCCAAAGATGACAGAGCTTGAGACTGGTGTCAGTTCACCGGGCGATGTCAATGCTCAGCTCATATGGCAGCAACCTCACCCGTTCTATCTCGCAAATCTTGCATACGAGGCGAATCCGACACAAGGGACACTTCAGAAGTGGGACAAAGTGCTGACAGCTACTGCGGACTACATGGCATCCTACCCCGGCCTCAACGCAACTACTGGCAAATACGACCTTGGCCCGCCGACCTACGGCGTGACCGAGAACACACCACCAAATTCTACACGCAACCTGGCATACGAGATTGCGTATTGGCGCTACGGACTGGATGCTGCCGCCGAGTGGAAACGCAAACTGCACCAGCCTGTGCCTGAGAAATGGACTCACGTTGCCACGAACCTGGCTCTCCCACCTCAAATCGACGGCTTGTATACCGTTTATGACGGACTCAATAGCTCTTGGTGGGAAGATCCCAATCTCAATGGCGATCCTCGCAGTCTCATCATGATGCAAGGTGTCCTCCCCGATACGCCCGCCGTAGACCCCAAAGTTGCCCTTCGTACCGCCGATAAAGTCTGGGAAGTATGGACTGATGATAAGATCCGGGGCTGGGGGCGTCCTGTTCTCGCCATCAATAGTGCGCGGATAGGTAATCCTGAGCGTACGATTTACCATCTTACCGCGTATGACTATTGGAAGTTTGACGATGCGGGTTTTGCGATCCGCGGTGGAGATGGGGGTACTCCACCCCCGTTCATGCCAGGTAACGCAGGCTTTCTGTACGCGATAGCGTACTGTACAGCGGGCTGGAAGGGATCGGAGGGCGATGCACCAGGCTTTCCGAAGGATGGGAGTTGGACTGTGAAGCACGAGGGGTTGATGAAAGCGCTATAGTATTCTGTTCCTATGCGAAAGCTGTGCACTTCAAATTCAAACGGCGGGTTGGCGACCAGTAGGCGATTGTGGAGTTCCCAATTTGACGCCAGCGAGTTTGGGTTTACCCTGCCGGCGCATAATCCAGGAAGATTGAGAAAGTGCAGAGATATGCCGCCATGTTCCCGCATCATACGAAAGTGCTGTCTGTACATTCTTAGCCCTCCACCGCTCTTTCACTTCTTGTGTTGTCTGCACGATGGTATCGTACAGCTTATCGCCACTATATGCTAGAAACACTGCAGCGAAGACAATGCCTGCCGTCACTGGGATGGCTATAGCCCAGAAAAAGGCCTGTGTGCTATCAGTGTTGCGAATGTCAGACATGTTCATCCCGAAAAAGCTTGTAACAAATGAGCTCGGATAAGTTAGCCTGCGTCGATATGCCATGATAAAATGCACTTACAGGGGGAGGAAGATGGTGGTGATCATAGTGAACACCAAGATAGCTTTGCCATGGTCTTCCTCGAGAATCTCCACACTCTGCTTCAGTTGCTCTCGAAGGTATTGGGTCCGATTCTCGAGAGCTTTGAGCTCCACAGCTTTGACTTGTAAGAGTTTGAGACTGTCATTGATACACTCCGACTCCGGTAGGTAAAGACTGTCGCGATCGAGCGGAGGTTTGATATATGTTTGTGGGTCGAGAACTTGTAGTAAGGAATCGAAAGCCTTCTGTTGCCAAGAGTTCACGAGCTGAACTACAGTGAGCTCTTCCTGGAGTTTGTGGATGGTTCTGAGAAGACGTTTGCGAGGGAACTGGTTGATTTGGTATTGCTAAAGCGTTGGTGTTAGCCAAATCAACTCCATAGGTGTTAGAGATGATCAGGTCGGCAGTTGTCAATTAGGGCATGCTTTACTTACCAATTTCGAAGTATACTCCTGATAGAGCTGATTGATATCCATCTCTACGCCATCTAAAGGACTTCTTTTTCCAATATTCTGGAGCAGGACTGAGACCAGCAACTCCGGTCCTGCATTTCCCGTACTGCCCATACTGCCCATGATGTCTTCGCCTACTGTAAGAATCAAGGCCTTTTCAGCTTTGGTCATAGAGGCTCGGCCAGACTCTGCCAGCTTGCCTGTTTTCTCGAGTGCGGTTTGTAAAGAAGGGGTCTCCAAATCGTCAATTGCTTGACCGAAAGTATTCTTCCATGTGTCTGCTTCGTTTCTTACAGCAACGACAGATGATGTAGCTTGCATCAAGAGAAATGCTGTATCTTCGAAACAATCAATCAATCCATCAGGTAGTTGATATTGCCGGCGGTCTTTTCCTTTGTCCTCAGCAATCCCTAGATATAGCTTTTCGCCTCGTATGACCAACTCTTCAAGGTGTTCTATGCATATTTGCAGTAGCTGTAGTTGCTGCTTGCTGACTCGCTCGTTGCGAACAGCGATTTCGGTACGCACAAAATGACTACTCACTGTTCGTTTATCTCTCAACGAGCTGTTACTATAGTGAAATTGATTGAGGTGATTCATAGCGTCTTGTTGCGACTTGTACGGTCGTCCATTTTGGCACTCGAAACAAGATTCGATTGGTTCAATTGGCCTCCCGATCTTATGAGTCTGTGTAAAACTCTCTTCGAGAGGACGTATGAGATAAATAGGACTCCCATTCTGTTTTTCCTGGAAGAAAAGTGTCGCGTACTATTCGCTTCGTTAGTATAGATGTGCCTTGCACTAGAATAAAGACGATATGTTATAAAAGATGACTGGGCGTTACATAATGGCGGAATGAGCAGCGATTGAATAATGGAAGGATTGGAAGTATCGTAGATGCTTTACGTACATGATTGAGCTGTGCCATTGAGCCCCAGATCTTGTGACACACCGAGTGTGAATAATTACACGGAACGTAGAGTCCAACAAAACGTTTCAAGTGTGCAAATAGATCATGAATCGCAGTTTGAACTACGCTTCTCTGAGCTTGAAGGACCGGATCCTCGGGCAATTGGTTGTTCGACGTTGTTCCAACGGACAACAATACCTGCGTCGTAACAACCCATGGCCCGACTCGGCCTGGAGTTGACAATAAGTGCTCTAGATCAGAAATTGTGAGTTCTCTGGAAGACGTGTAAGAACGCTCATCTCTCTGACAGAGACTTTGTTCGATCTCTTGCATCATCGCATGTAGATACTCAGCTGCTACACGCTCTACATTGACCCTCTGGTCTATCCCCGCGTCGATCAATACCCAGGTCAAGAACGGCTTGACGATCTCGAGTGTTCCCTTTGCAAATCCAGTTGCTTTTGCAGTATTTGTGTCTTGAATGCCTTTGAAAAGAGTCATAGCAATCTTGACCACATCGCCAAGATTTTCCAGCTCTTTCTGTAATGATGAGTCCTCAATACCGAGTGCTTTAAGTATAGCATCGCGGTACGTGAGGTTTGATGAGAACTCTCTGCTCTCTGACTCAAGATCGCACATTTCGCGTAGTAGTCCCGCACGAGCTACACCGTCCTGCAACCGCTCTAAAATCCTACCTTCGCGCCTTTGCGCTCTCTGCGGGGCGCGACTCCATATCCCGAGTATACGAGAGATCTCCAATTTGAACCTTGCCAGGTACTCAGTAGTCATTTGAGGCTCCTTCAACGAATTCAGTACCGCAAGAATAGATTCTTCTACTTCACTGGCTTCTTCTATCGTGAGTGATAAGCCCTCGGATTGCGCTTTGTGAAAGTCGTTGGCAGGACTGGTAGTGTCAAGGGACGCGGGATCTGCATCGACGTGGGGACCTCCTAGAGTGGATGGGGGCATTCTGATGGGCTTCGCGACATTGAAAGAGTTGTTCTGAGTTAATATGCGATCCCGATCATTCAGATCATCAGCTGCAACATGTGGCTGTGGTATCGTTCCATCTGTCGTTTCGTGAGGTGTGGTAGCATCGACATTCTGCAATGGGGAATCGAAAGTGTTCGTCATGCTCGAAGCATCAGAATCATCGTCCTCGATCGGGTATTCCTCAACAAGTGGTAATTTCTTCTTGTGGTTCGAGAGCGAAACCGCTGGTTTCGTAATGTCATTACTATCGAGCTCAGC
Source organism: Alternaria postmessia (assembly GCF_024291825.1). Classification (NCBI taxonomy): domain Eukaryota; kingdom Fungi; phylum Ascomycota; class Dothideomycetes; order Pleosporales; family Pleosporaceae; genus Alternaria; species Alternaria postmessia. The sequence continues at coordinate 58,564 of NW_026260194.1, read as the reverse complement.
GCACGATATTACAATATCTAACAGAATTAGACTGTAAAACAAAGACAGCAGTTGGATTCTTACCAGAGTTGAGAATCACGATCCAACATTGCGGAACGTAAAGAACCCGATCTGACGCTGCGGGCTGATCACTACAAAAGCTTGGAGGTTCCTCACGGAATGCAGTCGATTCGTATGGATAGAGTGTTTGCAGTATACTTCTGGTCGGGTGGCCAAGCACAGGCGGATGAACGGTCCGCTTGCGCATATCTACCGAGAGGTACGGAAAGCACATAAAGGTCGCAGACGGCTGCATGACTTCGGCGTCACCAGGAGAATTGCCATCGCACCGGAGCACTGTACCAGGTTCGATGAGATACCCATCGAACAGCTGCTTTTGATGTTTAGCTTGGACCTGTTCGAGAAGGGTCAGCAATACGAATTTTGTTTTGCCATTGATTCCCGGAGCACTCAAGCAAGCGTCCTGTAATAGATGTTAGCTCTTCTGTTGCCCTTGTCTTTGCCCTTTTGCACAACATCGAACGAGAGCGTAGGTCAACAAACCTCAAATTCTGTGAGGTTCAAGCGATTTGTCTGCAGGTGCCTGCGATATCGAGTTAGTGATGATCGTCGCTAGGTTTGAGCACCAGTCGCTTACAGCCACTGCATTTGATAATCGCCATCTTTCTTGGTAGAAGACGGCCCTTCGTTGCAGTAAAGCTCCATCGAATACGAGCCATCCCTTCGTCTTAAACGTTTTGCGCTGACAACCTTGTTGACATCCATGCTTCTATTTCCAACAGAAGTCCTATGGTCAGGCCACTTCATTTGTGATGGCATTGAAAACTGCGAGTAGAAAGCGGTATGGCTGTTCTGGACCGTGACCGGGATGACCAAATTATTTGGATTGATATGCGTTGCGGGTCTGACAATATGTTCACTAGCAAGGTCGATTGTCGGTGCTCGTTGCGAGAAAGACTCATGAATTGCGGCGTCCTTCGACATCCACTGTGCATCTTCGATGGCTAGATACGGCACATGACTCCTGTTGGCATCTTCTTCAATGATGTGTTCTGGGTTGACTTCATCCAGAGGCTTATCCTGGCCCCTATGGCGTGTAGAAGCCAGGATTGACGCAGAATCCACAATAGGGTAGAGTGGATGATCTTGTGATCCGCAATGAGAAGCGACGGATTGGCCAACAGAAGCGGCATCTTCGATTATAGGCTTGGATAGAGCTGTGGGAGTTGAATCTCGCTCAACGAATTGATTCTTCTTTCTCTTTATCTTTTTGTTTTTCTTAGATGCGCCCCATATCGAACTCGAACCCCAGTCAGAGCTCTTCTCCCCATCTGGTGGCGAGGAAGGCTCCGGTTCTGGTGGCGGTGGCGACTCTTTAACAACCGGTTCAGCGACATTCTCATCCCAGATATCATTGCCATCACGAGACAATGAAATCGGGCCCTCATACGATAAGCTTCCCGACACAGCATAATCAGACTGCTTATCTCCTTTGAGTGTGTTTTCATTCATCAATGTGGATTTCTTCCTCGTCGACTTAGTCCGCTGTTTGCCAGTTGTTGCGGTCTCACTAGAAAACGTGACGCTCCTAGTTCTGGGGTTTCCGTTACGGGTGATCGTTGTCTCAAGCCCTATTCGGTCGTCAAGGTGAGCCACGTTAGACTGTTCTCCATCACGGGGATTTTGCTGCGCTGGACCGTTTTGAGTTATTAGATTCGGAATCTTGTATGGTCCAGGTAAAGCATAGAACCACGGATAGGTCGGTGGGTAGACTGGTGGATAGGCTGGTGGGTAGGCTGGTGGGTAGGCCGGCGGATAGATTGATGGATAAGATGGCGGATATGGCCAGAAAGACTGCGCATATGGCTGGTAGAACGCAGAAGAATATGGGTATGAATAACCTGGTGCAGTCACCTTGTTTTTCGCAGCCTCGCTTTGTCGGTCGAATGAAGGTTCTGCGCCTGGGATACTCGAAGCTTTCGTTCGCCTCTTCGTAGAAGGATGAGTATTTCGCACATCCAATCGACCCTTCCAGACCACCTCGTCCTCAGAGGAGTCAATGTGATCTTCAACACGAGGCCTCACGGCCGATGACGTTGGTGTTTCAATCTCTGCTTGAGCCTCACCATCGTCAGCATCGACTTGGTCGACATTGACATCTGAGTCGCTGTGCATCTTTCGATCCGCCGTACTGTCGTGTTTCCTCCAGTCTTCAAATCATAGGCTCAAAACACGTAACGCAACGACGCGTCGTCCACCGCAAAGTCAGATAATTGCAAGACAACCCCGCTCCGCACAGAAGTCAGATGCGATAATGAACGCATGTTGGGCGGTCTGCAGCACCAACAGGGCACCGTATGGCTTACACTGACTGATCCTACATGCGCTGTGCATATGGCGGCCAATTACGCGAGAATGGCAGAATGCGCAAAGCCCGCATGCACAGCTGATGCGATAGGAATGGCAATGGTCATGATACGAGAGTGTCCTGCTGCAAGCGAGGCACGCGGTTGACTGATGCCCCAAATCCTCACCAAAATAAGCTAGCTGCGATGCATGCCCTCTCTCTCTTGCTTCGTTACACAGCAATACTAATAGCAGTTTAGAAAGACAGTAGCTAGGAAAACAGACGTAGTAATTCTCTATAGATCTACTAACTTAGAATTCTAATTACTTTGTTTTATTGCGCTGCCCTAAGCCTGTGCAAAGCAGAGGTTTTGTAGTCGGCGTTTTTTAGTCAACCGCGGGCGAGGATAGCTGCTGCAGCCGGCTGGTGTGAAGCGGCTTGATCCGCCCCACCACTGTTCCCTGTCGAACCACGCGCCCTCATCCTTCTGTACCCACAACAAAGAAGACTGCAAAGTCCTGAGAGCTCCACTCTCTTTTTGTCGCTATAGACAACATGGCAAAGAAGCAGCAAGTGATGCACAGGTCTAGCACAATGACGGCTGAAGCTAAGTACCCCCTCCGCAATCGCCGTAGATCTCTTCCGTATCGGCCAAATGCGATGACTCCACGTGCGTGCACTATCTTTTCACATATCAACACGAAAGATCTCGTATGACTATACTTTGGTATTAAAGCGCGTCGTTGTTCCTACACTCAAGCTAGTTACCACTGCACCGGGTAGACCACTTCACCATGGCTCCATTACAGCAATGTCTGGACCATCTAATCCTCTTCGTCCCTGCCAACCCGACCACGCAACTACCCGAAGTACCACCGTTTTTCTCAGACAACTTCACACTTACTCCGGGAGGCTTCCACGCCGATGGCGCCACATCGAACGTCTTGATACTTCTCGCGGACGGATGCTACATCGAGCTCATCTCCTTTATCAATCCGTCCCTCGCACGCGACCATTGGTGGGGTCCAGACGCCGACTTCGTAGGGTGGAAAGACTGGTGCCTGACAAACTCTCTTACACCTGAGAAGAACCGCACATGGATGATAGAGAGTTATTCAGAGCCGATCAAAGGCGGACGGAAAAGAGCTGATGGTGTTGATGTAGCGTGGGCTGTCACCTTTCCCAAAGGAGAGAAGGGAGGTCAGGGGATCAGAGGCAAGGTGCCGTTCTTCTGCCACGATGTCACGCCGCGTAGTGTTCGTGTGCCGCTGGACAAGGCAAGGACTGCACATCCGTGTGGCGCGCAGGGGGTCAGACAATTCAGCATCATTGTGCAGGATCAGGCTATGCTCAACGAGACAAAGACTGTGTATGAAAGCATCATCGGTTATGCTGGGAGAGAAGACTATGGGGAAATCAGCTTCTTGCTTGGACGCGTGCAGCAAGTTGAGAAGCTCAAGGGTGGCGCGGAAATTGTGCTACGCTTGCCGAAGAACGAGGAAGAGCGGAAGCGCATCGCAGAATGGGGATTTTGGTATGGAGATGTCGTTCTCGCGACAGATGCGAAGGCTGGAAAGGCGGGAGGTACCCGGGAGAGACTGGATGGTGGAGAAGGACAGAGTGACGTTGGCGGGATTTGGCTGGAGTATGTCTGAGCGAGGGGAAGAAGCCAATGAGCGTATTCATACGAGAATCGCGATCGTTCCTAGGCCGAATCGTTTTGTGCCAAAATCAATTTCTCATATCGAAAACATGCCTTTCTCCCAAGAATTCCATCCCATTCGTTGCTCTTTCGTGGCCACGCTAGTGAGACCCTGTATCAACGCAACACAAACAACACTCACCTCGCAATTGCGACATTACATATTCGATGGCCAAAAGAACAAGGCAGGTAGGTCATTCTCGTACGAAACGCTAGTAAAGCAGCAACCAATGTCGCGTGTCTGCAACACACACGTGCACACGGACACCTCACCCGCATGATCTTGACAGGATTCGCTGTAAGATACCCTTGACCGCCAGCTCGTTGCTTTTGCTCAAAACTCGTTCCGACTCACGTGTTGAGTTTATCCATTAGTTTTTCTTTTCTTTTCTTTTCGCTCTTCTTTCACCACATCGGGAGATGAGGATTGATCCCACTCCTTGCGCGATGCGCACCCTCGAGTTTCTGGTTCCAACTGCCGATAATCGTGCAGGGCTTTGCACAGCCGTGCCGCTTCCTCGCCGCTCGAGAGTGACAGTCGTTCCTCGCTCCTATGTGAGTCTGTGGTATCTGACTTTCTAGAAAAAGAGCCTCGACAATGCCTCAGCGATGCCTCGTAACGCGACGTCCATTGGAGTGTTCCACCATCTCACAGAGGTAGGAATAGTGTTGAGGTGGTGAGCATTTTCGCTTACGTCCCCGTCTCGCTCAGTCTAGAGTGGGAACAGTAATATTAACGACACGAAGACGGCGTGCTTAGGCGAACTTTGGGAGAAACGATCCAGAAAGCTCGGTAAAGTACGGTGAAGGGTCTCTCGAATCGAGCTACGTACTCGAGCAGTAACTGACTAGCGTTGACCAATCACCAGCGCGTGGTGATTGCAGTGCTAGCGTCACGAGCAAGAGGATGTGCCAAACCGCATCGAAATCTCCCAACGGCAGGGCTGAATGCCATGCCGGGCACCGATGGAACATGACCGCATTTGCGAAGGCGCCTAGTGGCGCATTGTGCGACTCCAGATGCGATGCGGCAGAACGGCAGAGGGGACAACGGCAGAGGGGCCCGACGACTAGCGCGTGCGGATCTTGGAGTTTGCAGGTCGACGAAGCTCCTTGATAACCACAGCAAGAAGCCATGATTGCCATGTACATGGCGACAAGTCGTAGCGCAACGCTGTCATGACCCCTTGTAATAGCGGCGCAAGCTTGAGACCTTAGGGCAGAGGCGCGGGCAAGCTCAGCATTGGCTATACGGTCTTCTGCACCGAGACCAATCACCTCAATTGTCCTCCCGCCAAGCCGCAGTGTTCGTCCCCAATCTCTTATTTCTCATGACGCAGGCTGTTCATTTGCATTAATCACGATCCGAGATGCGTTGAGATGATTCTTATTTCCTTACCACGCAGCGTGAGTTTCCGCGAGCGGCCCGATGCAAGACGACAGGCGAACTGGTCCCCCGACAGCTGGTCCCTATGGGTCGCAGTTCAAGGTTGCCATTCCACGCTTGCCAGCCCGACGCGCCCCGCCGCCCACAACTCCCAAGTCTCGACATAGAGATAGGGTACAACGAGCATGTCGAAATTGCCACAAAAGGAGTGGGTTTTCAACAGCTATGCCCAAGTCACGCGCGCCTGATCACTGTCTGACACAAGTACGCTAGAGATCAAATGTAGTGGCGGCCTTCCCCGTTGCAATTATTGCGAAAAGACAGGCAAGACATGTCTTTACGAGCGCCCCCGGAAAGATCGTCTAGCAACGTCAGTCTTCTTGTCTTTGCTGCACAGTCCCGCGTTTGACCTTTTTTTCTGCAGTGCCAAAGATCGCAACCAGGCCCTCGTATCTGTCTTGAAAGACCTCAGTCTGCGCGTCAGCGACGAGGACAGGCGCAGAATCGAAGATGCCCTCCAGGATGTAAGTAATACACCTAACTAGCCATGGATCGCAACGTGTAATTAATACCGCCAAGTCAGATGACGAGATCGAGTCTCCCGTTTCCATGTCCTCTTCTTCACGAGCATCGACAGCTCAACAGTACCAACAACACTCGCGCATGCACCCTTTCGCTTCGCCGTCTAGTTATGTGCCAGTCGCAGCAGAGACATCGCCCACGTCTGACCAATCACCACTCCCCCGACTGGACGACATTGTACCCGAAGAATCTGGCAGCGAAGAAGGAGGCGAGCAGCCCGATGTAATTGAAGCAGGTTTCCTGGGTCAGATATCCGAAGTGCAATGGCTGCAGATCCTCCGAAATAGAGTGCAGGCCGTCGAGACCGTCTTCGTTGGTCCAGGTGGTGACAACGCCACGCAGCTCTCTCAGCCACCTTCGCCAACTTTCGATGCATCCCCGATGTCTATTCCCGCAACTCCGCTTCAACAACAACAACAACAACAACAACAACAATCGATCTCCCTGACCAACTACTATCTTGACAACGAAGGCATCAAGCTCACAAACTGCGGGAATCCTTTTGAGCTACCGCCAGAACAAACTGCAGCGCTTCTGTTTCGATGTTATACCCAGACCGTCCAGACTTCCTTTCCCATCCTTCCCGTAACCATCGAACACCAACTGCATCAGTACTACACTTTGGTCCGCAACGGCCAGGCGATACACTGCCCGGAAAAATGGTTTGCGCTTGTGAACCTCGTCTTCGCCATAGGCGCCAAGTTTTCCCACCTCATCCAGGCCGACTGGCGAGCTGACGAGCTGGACCACGTCATCTACCTTTCGCGCGCGTTCCAATTGCTTAGCATGAATGACACCATTGTCGTCTTGTCAACCCCCGATCTCCTTACCACGCAGGCAAGTTTCTGTTGCGCTAAACTCCCATCTGACCGAATGCTGAACGCTTGCAGGCTGCGGGTCTTTTTGCGGTTTATTACATGACTGTCGGCCATGTCAATCGGTACGTATTTACAACATGTCTGGGAGTAACACCGTATGCTGACGAGTGGTCGGCAGGGCCTGGGTAATGGTAGGCATAGCGATGCGAGCAGCCTTTTCGCTCGGACTGCACGTCCAACAACACGACGACCAGACCGTCTCGGCCGCCCGAAGGCAAAGTATGATATGCACCTGGTGGAGTCTACATTCCCTAGAGAGCCTGCTCAGTTCCATCACGGGCCGACCGAGTATCATACCCAACGAAGACATTACGACGCCTCTCCCCGGCGTCCTTGCTTCTTCTTCGGATCAACACCAACAACAACAACCACAACAAACGCAACAACGCGCCGCGACCGGCACAATTAATCTCGATTTCCTAGACGCCGATACAAACTTGAATCTGCTGACGCAGCAAATCATCTCCAACCTATACACGCAGCGTAGATCAGCGCCGTCCTGGGACTACCTACAGCAAGCGACCGTCTCGCTCGTCGGCGACCTCGACAAGTGGGCCGTCGACCACCTTCCCGAGCTGCGTAGTTCTCAGGAATGGAATAATAATAATCCCGCTTCTTACAGGCAGCAACAGCAGCAGCAGCAGCAGCAGCAGCAGCGCGAAGGATTCCTGCTCAAGCTTCAGTACTACCGATTGAAGATACTATCTACGCGCCCCTCACTCCGTCGCGTCGAACGCTGTTTTGAAGCCGGGACTGACGATTTCAATTCGCTCGATCAATCCGTGGCGGATACGTGTGTGCGAGCGGCACAGGACGTTGCCTCGCTACTAGTATCGGAGCCGCACGTCAAGAGTCTGTATGAGAAAGGGCCGTGGTGGACAATCGTCCATAACAGTAAGTTGGAAATCACCTTTTTAAATGTTGCTACATGCCTCACTAAAGCAGCCTTGTTTTTCTTACTCCTTCACAACAGTCATGCAAGCACTCGCCGTCCTCATGATCGCCATCTCAGTCCCCGACCACTTCCGCGACGCCCTCGCCCCTTCCATCCAAGCCGTCCGCCAACTCGTCTCGTTACTCCGCGCCATGTGCGACACCAACGCGCTCGCGGCGCGCGCCTACCATTTCATCTATTCGATCGTCAAGACGAGCGAGCCGTTGGTCTGGGCTGACATCGCCGATGCGTTTCCCGATGAGGTCATCATGGTGCTAAGGCCGCCGCCCTATGTCGCGGGTACGAAAGTCGATCACAAGTATTTGCCGTGGCCTGATAATGATCAGCCGACTGAGAAGCTATTTCTGTATGAGTTGGATGGGTGGGGGAATTACCATTTTCATGCGTTGTGAAGAGTTGTTTGCGCGACACGGAGGTTTTGGGGGCAATTCTAACCACGACGACTAACGACAACGCACGATATCCACACATAGCTGGTGAAAGGGAGGGAGGGAGGGGAGGGAATGCTGTCGGTTCTTTTCATTACCGCTATCAGCTACGATGTTCGGATCTTGGCAGTGATTGCTTAATTGTGCCTTTGGTTCCACATTCAGGTACCACAGCAACGAGGATGGATAAGAGCTAAACAACCTATACAAACGGCGACAACCCAGGCCTAGTAATTGAGAATCGAACACGCCTTTCGCGAATCAAGGACATAAAAACGAGAAAGCAACCAAATATTAAAACATGGAACAGGGAGAGAAGAAGGAGAAAGAAAAGAAAAGAAAGAATCTCCCGAATATAGAGCAGCAGAAGCATCTCTTCTTCCCATCCGCTCTCACTCAGCAAAAAAAGAAAAAAAAAGAGACGACGTTGGCCAGATTCGAACTGACGCTCCCGAAGGAACAAGATTTCTAGTCTTGCGCGATAACCACTCCGCCACAACGCCCCCGGTTGTTGTTATTGTTATCGAGTATCTTGTACTTTCGATGAAAAGTTGTCGAGTCGTTGCATATGTATTCCAAGATGGCGGTCTCGACATGCAAGGAGGAGGAGAAGGAGAAGGAGAAGAAGAAGAAGAAGAAGAAGAAGAAGAAGAAGAAGAAGAAGAAGAAGAAGAAGAAGAAGAAGAAGAAGAAGAAGAAGAAGAAGAAGAAGAAGAAGAATGTTTGAATATATTATCATGAACATTCGCTTGTTGTGCTGGCTGACACAACGATCGTATCGAGTTAAAACCAAGAACTCGGTTAAATGTTAGACATGGGGGGGGGAGTTACGCAAGTAAACCAAAAATGGTAATGGTTTGGGAGAAGAAGAAGGGGTATTCAAGTAAGTAATAAGGAAGATACGAGCGGAACAGAGAAAGAACAAACAAGAAACATGACCATGTCATAGTTTAGTAGCAGCTCAGAACGATGAAACTGCAGTATCCACTTTTTGTGTGGTTCAGCTCTCTCTCTTTCTCTCTCTTTATCTGTCTTTATCTGTCTATCGCCTCAACTCTCCCCCTCTTCACTCTTTCAACGCCTCAATATCAACAACCTCCTTCACCGCCTCCGTCGTAAGCACAAACGGACTCTCCTCATCCACACAAACACTATCCTCAATCCGCATGCCCATCCCCCTCGCCCACTTGGGCCAGTGCTCATCATCCGGCACATAAATCCCCGGCTCAACCGTAACACACATGCCCTTTTCGAATTTCCTGCTGCGACTCAGACCAGGGCTGTCGTGTACATCCAGGCCTACATAATGACCGACGTGGTGGGGGAAAAGAGTTTGTATAGCATCTGTAGGGTTGCTCGTCATATCGAAGCCTAGATCTTTGAGCCCACTAGCGAGCGAGTTGGAAGCTGTGTGGTGGAGTTTATCTAGGGTAAAGTGCGAGTCTGTGCGGCAGAGGGAGATGCACGAGCGTTGGACGGCAAGCAACAAGCTGTAGAGATCGCGTTGGGCTGGCGAGAACTTGCCTGAGACAGGCCATGTACGCGTTATGTCTGTGACGTAGCCACCATACTGCGCTCCCGCATCCACGAGAACGAGTTCGTTGGGGTTCAGGCGCATGTCGTTGGAGACGTAGTGTATGGTGTTTGCGTTGATGCCGCCCGCAACGACGGGGACATAGGCCGGGCCATCACAATCATCCTGCTTGAACCAGTAGTCCAGGAAGGAATCTAGGTCTTTTTCCCGGGTAAACGACTGTCGCATCGCATCTGTGATGGCGCGGCCAGAGTGCTGACCCGCGTGCCTCATGTTGTTGATCTCGGCTTCTGATTTGATCAGACGGAGCTCGTTGACGAGGGGCCGGAGGGGCCGAATAGAGGCAGGCGCATCGCGAAATACGGTGTAGATGCCGCCCGTACGCGAGGGTTCTGCGCCGGACAGGTAGCGCGATAACAGGTTCTTTGAGACGCGGGACTGGGGCAGGTCGGTGTAGATTGCCTGGGCGCGGTTTACTATGTCGGGGAGGAGGCGCGGGAGGTCGTCGATGCTGCCGCTCACGTCGGCATTGAAGACATCTGTTGCGGCGTCGACGCCGGAGCGGGGGCCTTCCCAGGCTTCGACGCGCGCGTCCTTGGGCCGCACGTAGAGGTGGAAGGTGAAATCCTCGCCCTCGTGTTTCTCGATGATGGCCAGCGCATCTTGTTCCTTGAAGCCGGTTAGGTAGAGGAAATCGGGATCCTGGTGGAATTTGTAGAAGACGGCGCCGGAAGCGTATTTCAGGTCGTTCGCAGCGAATATGGCGGCCGAGTTTGGGGGGATTTCTTTGGCGAGGGCGCAGCGGCGGTGGTGGTACTCGAGGGCGGTGATGCCGGGCGTCACTGTTGGGGCGTGTTAGTAGCGGGCAAGAGTTTCTCCGGGTGGTCATCACCTTCCCCAGCCTTGAGTAGGTGTGGATGCGTTTCGTGCAGCGGTTGGCCAAATCGGAGTTCAGACGCTGGCACGGCAGAATACGTCCTCGCATTCCTCGTTGTGTTCCACGTCGTGTTCCATTGTGTCCTTGTATTCCACAGTCGTCCCTCCAACCTAACCCTAGATAACCCTGACCGCGTCGTGGGCCGGAGCAGTCTCAGGCCAACAGTCATGGTGTTTACCGGACGTCGGAGAGACCATGGCGTTTCCCGACGTCGTGGGCAGCGCTAGCTAGCGGGAATTGCAGTTAGTGGGGAAGAGAGCTGACGTCGTACCTTGCAGCTTCCCCCGCAACCACCTCCAGGCCCCCATTACTGTCACCCGAAGTGTCACAAACAACGCATACATGACACCAGTATCACCACCACCAATCTGTCCCTCTCTTCGCATACACAGTCTGCGAAGAAGACCACCGCCCTCGTCACCGTGATCCTCCCCACCCTCATCCGCAGAATGGCCACCACGGCCGCCAAACCCAGCGCCGTCCCGCCAAAAGACCTCGAAAGCTTCCAACAGCACCTCGCCAAGTCAACGCGCATCCTCGCCCTCTTGGGCGCAGGACTATCGGCCTCTTCCGGCCTGCCGACGTTCAGAGGCGCTGGCGGCTTGTGGAGGACGCATGACGCGACATCACTAGCCACGCCGGGCGCGTTCGAGCGCGACCCAGGGCTCGTGTGGCAATTCTACAGCTACAGACGACACATGGCCCTCCAAGCCAAGCCCAACCCCGCCCACTACGCCCTCGCAGAGCTAGCGAGGAAGAAGGACGCCTTCATCACGCTGAGTCAGAATGTCGACGGTAAGCATCGTTACCCCAACTCCTTCTATCGTCATGGCGTGTATAGCTAATGCGACTATCAACCAGGCCTATCGCCCCGCGCACAGCACCCACTTGAGCAGCTCAAGTTACTACACGGTTCCCTCTTCGACGTCAAGTGCTCAGATTTCTTCTGCAACTATGTCGAGAAGAATAACTATACCGATCCCATTGTCCCCGCTCTCGCCATACCCACCGCCGACGACGGCTCCTCTGCACCCCTCGACCCCACTACTACATCCGCCCGCGAACTGGACATTGCAGATGTCAACGTCGCCATTCCTGAACTGGACTACAACCACCTGCCCCACTGCCCCAAGTGTCAACGCGGCCTCCTCCGTCCTGGCGTCGTTTGGTTCGGGGAAGCCCTGCCCAAGAAGGTCATGGAGGACGTCGATGCCTTTGTGTCGGATAAGGCGGGTATCGATCTCATCATGGTCATTGGTACGAGTGCGAAGGTTTATCCCGCTGCGGGCTACGTCGACTTGGCGCGCAGTAAAGGCGCGCGCGTGGCGATTATCAATATGGATGCTAATGATGTGCCTGCGGGCGGACTGTACAACGGCGATTGGTTTTTTCAGGGCGATGCCGCGCAGATTGTGCCCGAGTTGTTGAAGGGCGTCATTGGCGAGGTTGATATGGAGAAAATGGGCGATGCTGCGGACGAGAGTTGAGGGCCGGGGGTGAAACGGTGCTTGGAGCTTGACAGGAGGCTTCTGCGTTTAAATTGTGGCTTGAGTTGTGAAGAAGGTGTTTTGAATCAGACTTGGAGCACGGGGGTTATAGCATGCAATGATCGCAGCTACACATAGGTTATTAGTATGGTAAGGCACCAAGAGCTTCAGACTATGACGCCCAAACTTCACATCCGTTGCCTTTACTTGCTCACCCGACACCATACGGGATGACTCTCCGGATCCCACTCTCTCACCCTCGTCGTCTCAAACTCACCTGACTCGTCCACACGATATACGAACCTCGGCTTCCTGATGAATCTCTTGAGGTAGCTTTCCATGAATTCATACTCCTCCATCTCAATCAAAAGCGGTAGCTGTTGATGATCCAGCTCCAAGTACAAATACCGTGTCAGGTTCCGAAGCTGCCACGACGAAAGAGCCCAGAGTCCCGGCCTGGTTGCCTTGTAATGTGTCACGTGATAGACCAGTGCATCGATATAGGCGGGAAGAGCTGGGATATGGATAGGGTGCGCGTGTGCAGCGCTTTTTCCTCGAGGGAGGGAGGAGAAGAATATCGCGTTCGGATGGGCGCTGGCAGGATTCGATACTTTTGTGTCGGGATGCACGCGGGGGCCATACCACCAACCATTGTCTCGATGCATGGCTGGGTGCCAACTATCTTCAACTAAGATGGGCGACCGGGAGTACACATCAGGAACCCGGATACTAGCGCATTCATCCACGTTGATGTGGTAGCTGTTTTCGGACCAGAGAGCCAACCATTCAAACTCGTTACCATTCTTAATGTGCACCCGCCGGAACACGACGTCGGCGTCACACTTGAAAATCGGGTCGTCGTGTCTAGCCGACGCTTCTGCTTTGGATTCTTTGACCCCCTCCCATTCTCCTGTCGCAAGGAGGTCCGAAGTGATGGCGCTCAGGGCGTCGTTCCGGATCACGATTTCGCACACGTCCGTCATGGTTCCGTTGGATCCCATCCATCGCTGTGCTGCGCATCCGACCAGTAAGAAGGGATGATTGTGCAAGACCAAGACGTTCAGAACATGGTCAAGACTGCCTTCTTGTGTTGAAACAGAACGCGGCGCAACTTCTTTGGTATACTGCTTTTTAGCAAAATCCATGGTGCTGATAAGATTGGAGGAGAGAGCGCGGGTGAAGATGGATCGTGATGGGAAGAGTGAGTGAGTTCTGCAGTGGGAATAGATATGCTTTTGTTTCAAAGGGGGGAACCGGATAGTAAGAGAGCGTTTATAAATGGCTCGTCACCCATGGGTCCACGCAATACCATGGAGAGAAGTTTACACGGGAAGAAACCTGGCTCCGCTAGCTATCATTGGCTAGCGGAACCACGGAACCTCAAGTCAACATGTGTACATCCATCACGAGACATTGTGACCGAGTGGTTGTTCGCACGTCGCATACGAGGTTCTCATGCCAGAAGGACGTCTTGGATGGGCCAACAAGTATTGCTCATTCAAGTATAAATTCATTTGCATCGTCTTCACCCCAAGTGACCTCTTCGCCGCGCATGGCGCTCTCAAAGTAGCACTGGCCTATCAAGCGGTAACGTCCACTCTGAAGACGGCGCAACACGAGCGGCACTTTGGAACCGTGGACAATGCAAATCACGTCTCCCTCGTGTGCTGTTGTATGCGCAAGTCCTAGTCTCCAATCGCGGCTGACTATCAGTTGTCTTCCCCAGGCTGCGCGGGCGTGGTCACGCAGTCTCGTCGCTCGTTTGCCCATGTCATCATCCATCTTGGAGCGATCCGTCGTCTCGGTGTCTTCTTGTTTCGCCAGGGACTCAATGGACCAGTACGTTGCAGCCAACTCGTCAATATCAGAATCCGGCAAGCCTTCGCTGCAATGCTCTCGTAGCTTCTGGTTCAGCGTGAAAGAGCCGTCGGCCAAAATGACTTTCAGAAGACGCACTATCGGCGGGGCTGTCGTATCGTTTAGCCATGTCTTCCCCAGGAGATGATGTAAACGCCGTATATTGAGGTAAGAGCAAACATCCCATCCATGGCGATTCGCGAGCGGCTCTCCACTGCCCCGGGAGAAAGGAAACGTGTGCGCCACCTCGCTGATAATCTTGCCACGCACCACCAGATGCGATGCAGGTAGACCACTGGATTTCCTAGCTTTGTGCGCCATTCCAGACGCAGAGTCGAAGTATATCCAGCTCCGAGGAAACACCATGGGTTCAGCCTCTAGTCTTCTTGACCAATCTGGCACCCAGGATGGGAGGCTCGGCCACCGACTCTCATCACCTGCTTGTCGGTGCAACATACCAAACAGGTTCAAACTCTCTGTCGCCTCACAAATTGTGCTCGTTGCTATCACAGGCACAACGCTCCAGTCCAGATCGTAGTCGGGTATCATGCGCACACGGGGATCTCTCTGTAGTCCCAAGAAGGAATAGATGATATCATGCCGACTCGTCGTCATGCACCTCGGAGCAAAGATGGACAGCGAGTGGTAGAAGCAAACTGCTGGGTTGTGCTTCTTCTTACTCCGGTATCGCGCCTGTTGTCGCAGGCGCATGATCTCATTCAGCACTAGATATCCGGGATGCTGGCGTATGCTGCTGTAGTCTGTTTGTACAAAGTAACGTTCTGCGCTTCTGTGATGGACTACAACGGCCCAGAGGTCCTCGATGGAGAAGGTGAAAGGGCCGAGGAAGCATGATGCTTTGGGAGGTAATACGGCCTCTTGCACCACCCACGCCCTGGTAAACCACGTCAGTGCTAGCAAGAACCGGACAAAGGATTGCGCATCAGGCTGTTCTAAACGGGAGGACGAAACGCGCGTATGATTTGTCTTTCGCTGAAGCTCTGGGGGTAGTCCGTCGTCGAAGTAGTATGCCAGGTATCCGGAGTGGTGCACTTCTTGTCCCAGCCAGATCATCACGCGTTGGCACTTGCTGTAGATCTCGCCCATAAGAGCAACTTGCTGATTGCGGTCCGGGATGCTAGCCTGGTCGATGCATAGCTGGTCGACCCAAAGGTAGCACGTTTGGCAATGAGGGCGAAGTCGCTCAATCGTGGTGCGTAGAGTTGGAGTGACTGCAACCGATGTACCGGAGCTGAAGTTGAAGAGGCATGATTTGATCTGCTCGCCCCACACGTAGGAGACTGTTTCGTATGCGGGTGGCGTATCCAACGATACATCTACCAGAGTAGGCGCTTCTTCACATTGAGGATCGACGTTCTTGGGTAGTTTGAGGAGCCTGATGCGACGTGCAGAAAGAGGCTTGTATGTGTAGGTAGCTGTTGCAGGTAGATGAAGCGCCATATCTCGAAGCGAGGGTCTTCGTTGTCGAAAGCCTGTACGACGACTAGCGTCGTTGACTGATGAGTGTTGTGTTAACGTCGGTGAACATACATGTAGCTGAGACTCATGACGATGCGCTACATTCTAGTTCTAGTGTACACAATATACAGGCGGCATCGCGGTGCGCTTTTCGATTTTCGGTGATCACAATCTTCGCGTGCGACGGGTGAGGATTAGCGTGTCTGTTTCAACGCCATACTCGATTGTAATGATGCGATGAGTGCAGATGATGGTTGTCTGACTGAGAATATCCTGACCTGTCTCGCCGTAAAGTTGATTGCCCCTGCTCTGCAGGCGATTCGATGCACTACTATGCACGCTTGCGCAGATGGGATGTTCGCCAGTTCGCTTGCCCCACTTGCCTAACTCGGAAAGTTGACTAAGATGTCGATTACCGTAGCATTGGCGTGAAGAGACCAGCTCTTTCCGTGGGGCTCTCTGGTCGTTGCAGCTATTCTGATGGCTAGTCTGACAATACCAGATTGAAGTTGGATAGCTGGGTGAGTGTGGACGCGACTCCGGAAGCAGCGTGTTCGCTAGCGCCTTACAACCGTCAATCTGGTTCTCGTCATTGAATTTGTTCTCTCAGCAAACATGAACATACTGGCCAATACTGTTGGCAAAAGATCAATGGAGAGAATTCATACGAAAAGAAAAAGTGCGCCATCACACGATAGAAGTTTTGAATACCGCCATGCATCCGAGCTACAACGTCGATTCGCACTACACTCTTTAGCATTCGTCTCTACAATGATTGTCACACCGGTCCTCACAATGTCCCTTCATGGGTGGCTGGTGCACAGTGCCGTCATCTACTCTCGCGATGTTTACATAGAATTCGACGTCATCTAAATGGAAAACCTCACGTCTCAAAAAGAGAAATAGCGACCGCAAATGGGGGACTCAATTCTAAAATCTCCTCGAGCTATTAATTTTCTTCTCTGTCTTTGGTGATATTGCCTTCTATGACGGTCCCGCTTTCCTCCCCTTTAGATGTACATTCCAACTGTTGGCCCCGGAATAATCTGTCTGGTTCTTTACACCCCCTCCCGCAAAACTTTACAAGTCTCAGATCAAGGCATTTACGCCACACCAGTGGTAGCCTGGAAAGTGATGTTGTGAGCGGATCCACCCTTTCCGCGGATAGGATCGAGCTTAGTAGTAAAGGGCTGCGAGGTACCCTTAACAGTAACATTAGTACCGCTGAGCTCCACAGTCTGCGTCAGGGTCAAAGTAGAATCTAATCGCAAGTTCTAGTCAGCAAACCGAAAACATAAAGAAAAAAAAACGAGCGCACACAAACGACTCGAACAGAAAATTGTGGGAGGAGAATGCCACACATACCATCGGTGTTGTACACGTAGCTGAACGACGCAGGAGTGCAGGTCAGGGTCGTAGGATCGTTTCCAGAGAACACCTGTCCGTCGCTCGTCGTCTGCGAGAGGCAGTCGACGGCAATGTTGTCCGCGAGCTCCGCGTTGGCGTACACGCCGTATACGTGCTCCGAGTGTGTTCTGTCGGATCCGCCGGTCTGCACGTAGGATACGTTCCAGCCGCCAAGGTCGGAGCGCGGGAGTACGGTGGCGCTGGCGGAGACGGCCATGGCGGCGATGGTGGCGATGGTGAAGCGCATGGTGATTGTTTTTGTTGTCGAAGTAAGGTGGTTTGTTGGTGTGTGAGTGAGTGAGTGTTGGTAGCGAGTGTGCTTGGTGAATGGAGCTTGAGTGATTCTTATTGGAAAGCAGAGATGTGAAGTCTTATATATACAAAGATAACACTGTACCTCGTATCCGACGTCAGCGATACCATGAGGATAGACATGGTATCACGCAGGAGACGTGTTTATTTTAGGAACGACATCATGTAACCTGCGGCGGGACGTGCACATCGTATTTGTCCCTACCAAACATGAACACGAAGGAGGGGGAGAAATATATAACGGGACTTTCGTACAAACTTGTCGATCCTTCTTGCACTGTCTCCCCTTATATAATCACGTTGAGCGACGCAACCCAGAAAAGAACCCTACAGCTGGAAGTGTTCCAATAAGCTATACAATCCTTTGTTTGCTAGACCCTGACTCCAGGATCCGTTTATTCTCAACTGTGAGAAGGGGCAGCGTACATGATCGTATGGATAATTCCTTGGCACAGAAAGCTTAGACCGACGTCGTACAACGCGGGCATGAAGGGCTAAGGCGTCATAGCGCCGACGACGTATAGATTGCAAAAAAGCCAACTACCGCTTCTAATCAAACTTTGAGGGATGACGCCATCTCAAAGGGAAAATTGTGGGAGTGAAGCTCGTTGCTAAGTACTGCATGTGCATGTACAATGGAATATATGAACATTAAGAAATCAACTAAACGCAGCACTACTCTAAACTGTGGGCAGTAGTAAATGTCGGCTTTCCAGTGTGTATGGATAGTGCGTTACTAATCCTATAGTTGACAGCGGTGTGACCCTTCGTATCCAGAGTTTCGTTGTTGCGCTACGGACTAAGTTTCCTAAATTGTTCATTGCGATCGCTACTAGCAATGTTCTCCGAACAACTTTTGCTGGCGCCCCTCCACACAGACCACAACGGGTGGCTGTTAGCCCGTTAACTGGTCCGAAAGGCGGATGCAACAATCAAGGGTAAGCTAGCCCCAACGGCTGCATACTAGGCAAGACTAGTCGCGTCAAGGGCCGTTGCACAAGTCGAATTTGATCTCCCGATCCATGTGGCATATCGCATTGATCCAATTAGTCTCCCAGTTCAAGAAACGTACCCTGGACGTTTCGCCTGTCATGCCGAGGTTGTTAAATCTTCTGAGGAAACAAGGCAAAGGCATATTATCAAGTCATGAGAGCTAGGTATCCGTATGGTTTAGAGTACAACGATGTGTGCAAGAGAAAGGGTGCCTATTTGTAAGTGTAATCATCAGAATAATCTGTACATAATACCCTTCTCCTTCATAGAGATGGCAGTCTTCCTCCCTGCGGCCCTACTTGTACGCATCTCCCAATCCACCACGCACACACACTCCAACCTAGCTCAGATCAAACCCAGCGCCCGAAAAGACGCTATACAAAAGCTTCTCCTTCAGCGTCTCCTCATCTTCATACATTGGCAACTTCAAAAGATTAACGCACGTACTCGTACTCGGCAACCTACTCTGATCCCTCCCCGCATCCCTAATACTGAACCTCGGATTCAGCGTCCCAAACCCCAACAACGGCGCCCTCGGCGTACTCGTCACAAACTTGAGCACAGCCCGTCGTTCATCGTCACTCATTTCCTTCATGACTTTCCAGAGGAGTTGGATGGTGGGGTGTTCGAGTCCGTCGTCGCCGATTACATAGGTGCCGCCGTAAATGGTGTTGCGGCGTAGGTCGTCAATGTCGATTTGTGTGCGGGTTCCTGAGATGAGGGTTTGGAGTTCAGAGGCGTTGAACATAGAGAGCCACGAGGGTTGAATCATTGTGCTTAGACCACGCAAAAAGGCGGTGGTTTGGGCGTACGGTTGGTTTTGCAGGCGGTGACGCGCCATGTAGCTAATGTAGACGAGGCGGTTTTGATTTGTGACGGGGGTGTTGGAGCCATCGGGTTTCAGGTCCTTGGTTATGGCTTTGGTCTTCTTGGGCGAGGTCGTGTGGTCAACGACAACCGTGTCGGTGACGGTGAAGTTGAGGGAGAAATCTTCGACATCGCCGGGGTAGGTTTTGAGTTTGTGCAGGCCTTGGTAGAGTTCTTCGTCTAGGTCACGGAGATCGTTGAGCGTGGGGCGGTAGCCAGATTCGTTGGGAGCGGAACCCGTGCCGCCTGTTAGAGCCCATTTACGGAGGAAGAAGGGGGCGAAGTTGACGTCGACCAAGATACCTTCATAGAGACATTTGCCGATGATGCGACCGAGGAACTCGTAGCGTTGGAGGAGTTCAGTAATTTGTGCACGGTACTCCTGGGAGCCTTCACGGATGCCGGCTTGGCGGAGGGCTTCTTTGTGTTCTTCGAGGGCGGCGGGATTAGGGTAAAGGAGGTGCTGGTCGTTCTCGACAAACATGTCAATGTAGTCTGTTGGCATGAATGCTCGGCTGGTAACGCTGGTTAGAAACTCCTTGGTGACTCCGCCGCCGTCGATACCAGCTTCGGGAGCGCCAAACTGATCCATAAAGGTAATCTGGATCGGCTCCTTCAAGCCTTGGCCCAACTCATAAAACTGCTCGAAAGCATCATCGAACTCGTTCTCTCTCCTGATCCTTGCAGTGTGTTTCTCCAACTGACTTCGTGCGTTTGGCTGCTGCATCGTTCTGAATCGCCAAAATTCTGGATCCGCAGACCCTCTTCGTTTGATCATGTCTAGCTTGACAAACTCGCGGAAGATCTGGACTCGAGTGGTAAAGGGTATAAAGAAGGGCATATTTTGCAAAATCTCAAGACGAGGCGCCACCGCTTGCAGGTACCGTCTCCGCGAAGCCTTGCGCTGCTGCCGTTGTAGCTTCTCCAAGCGTCGTTGCTGTTGCGTTCGACTAGTGCCAATGAGCTGTGGCGTATCATCAAACTCCTCTTCTTCCAGGTCATCGAGATCATCTGCGTCTTCCTCTTGAATCTTATGTCGCGATTCCTCCTCTTCAACTACGGCAGGAATGAATCCAGTCATGTCGAACCGCGAAACCATCAACCAGTGGTCTGCAGGCAGAAACTTGCGTCGCGAGTCCCGTTCGTACACCATACGGAGCAACCCAGTGACTAGACCTTTCACGTAATCGATCTTCAAGCCCGCGACACCACCTATCGATGGCTCAGCATGCTCTTTTTGGGCTTGGTTGTCCATTACTTGCGGATTGAAGTAGTTGAGACTTGTACCATTGCTCCTAGTGTCCTCGTCTGAATTCGTAATGTCTACTGCGTTAAAGTAAAGTGTAAAACCCAGATTCTTGAGGAAGGTTGTCAGATCCTTTACTTCAGTCAGGGGTAAGCCACTGTCGCGGATTTGACCAGAGTATACATCCTTTTGTCCAGACGTAAAGAACTCCTCATCATCAGTGACTTTAAGCACAAAGGTGTATAGTTCCAAGAACACAAGAATAACCCGCCACTCATCAGTAGTGATAGCATCGCGGTCGACTTGCTGCTGCGCTGGCTGCCAGAAGCCGTGATGTGTCAGTCCCGATGTTCCCGGGCGGTCGGAGCCGTTCATGCTCGATGACTTTGGCTTTAAAAGTCCAATAGCTGCCCTGGAGTCTTTGAAGATTGTGCTGAAGACGGATGATCGTTTCGACGCCTCCCAGAAGTACCTGATCGCCGGAAGCTTCTTTGTACTTTTTTCAGACGCCTCCGATGGACCAATGTACAGCCACATCCGTATTTCGTCACCTCGGCGGGGAAAGAATCGAAGTAATGCAAGGGCATAGTTTGCGAGCTGGCGTGCTTCATCAACCTTCTCATCGTCCGAAGCTTCTGCTGACTGCGAAGATCCGGCGAGAAGACTACCAATGCCTTCCTGGTGCACCAGCGAGCCAACTTGCTCTTTCAAGAAACCAGACACTATTTCGGAGTCTTGCTCGATGCCATCTTCCGAAAGCTCGGCGATTGGATGACCATCGTCAACGATGTTGACTGGTAGAGAGTTCAACAGAACGGAGACTACGGCTACGAAATCTTTGTGGATAGCGTACGCTTCAGGAGTGTCAAAGTTATGAGCGTAGCGGTGAAAGTAGATGAAGTTTCCCAGCAAACGCAGTCGACTTGACGTGCTCTTCAATTCGGCTTTGCTTTGCAATCCTGCCTTCTTAGAGAGAGTTGCCAATGCGTTCGCAAGTAGTTTGTAGTTGATTGAGTCGGCGAGCGAGTCGCGGAACTTGTGTAGGCACGGTGATGGCGAGTCTGATGCTAGTAGCGGGAGAGTCAAGAAATGTATGCCAAAGGCTTCGTAAGCATCTAGTGTATATCCGGTCACCCGCTTCATCGG
Source organism: Alternaria postmessia (assembly GCF_024291825.1). Classification (NCBI taxonomy): domain Eukaryota; kingdom Fungi; phylum Ascomycota; class Dothideomycetes; order Pleosporales; family Pleosporaceae; genus Alternaria; species Alternaria postmessia. Next base: position 37,020 of record NW_026260194.1, on the reverse strand, counting down.
CGAGATAGCTGCCCTTGCTATGATGTCGCTCATGTCTGACCCGTCACTTTGTGCTTCAAGTATTGAGGTAAATGTGGACACGACGAGCGCGAGGGCGCGGTAGTAATTTTGGGCGTTTTGGGACGTTTCGGCGGGTATCTGGTCTGCGAGGAAATGTAACACATCCACAGAGGGTCTAATCTGTTGCCATTGGACTGTCGAGGTCTTCTGAAGCTGCCGTTCTATAGCGACGAGCAATATCCGCTGCAGCCTCAAATAAGCCCACGGCCATGGTCCGCTCGAAGCAATGCCCAGCTTCTTGACTGCTTCCATCTGTCGCGACGCATAGTGTTGTATCCGTCTCAGATCGTCATCACTCCGTGAGGAAGCGAAGCGGAGCAGCCGTTGCAGCTGGGCCAGGGCTTCCTCCTCGGAGCTGTATGCCACGGTATGCGAAGAGCCGCTCGACTCTTCTGCCCGGTCCCATGCCCCCCGTAGCTCTTCGGCCACATCTCTCCTGGCGGAGTGACCCCGCCATACCTTCTGTATCCGCTTGGCCGCATTCAGCGTATCTCGTTCCCGCTGTCGTTGCACCCGGTCTTGTTGTGCGCGGTCGAGGGCGGCCTGGGATCCGGCGCCGGAGCCGGGAGGACCGAAGGGGTTTGTCTTCTTTCCGCCGAGGTTCACCTGACGCGCCTTTCGCGTGTTGCCGGTGAAACTCGTGAACATGGTGGCGGGGCCCGTCGAGTGAGGCGATTTCGAGACGACGAATCGGGAAGTGAACAGATGGAGTCCTTGTGAGGGTGTACTCTCGTTGCATCCAAGGTTGGTACTAGTTGGCCAGACTGCGAAGAGAGTATTAGATTAGTCGTGCATGTATCGCGCAATGATTATGATTGTGAATGTCGACGAGGCCAGCAAAGGCAGCGTTCGACCAGCGCGGGGCGTTATCGTGACCCTTCTAGAAGACAAGTGGTGCCCTTGGAGTCGTAATTCGTGTCTATAAGGGAGAAGCCAAGTGTTCGCCTTCGACCAGCTTCGACGAGTGTCGACCGGTGATGATGATGGAGCAACCAAGTAGTAGTCAGCAACGCCGCGCCCGACACGTCCGTGCACCTGCCGTCATCACGTCGCGCTTCAACACTCCACAACCATCGTGAACACCGCTTTATCAGACGACGCGAAAACAACCCTCCACTCAGGTACCGTGGACATCTACAGACTCTTGAAAAATCCACATAAATTCTCTCCAGGAAAGCATACGAGTTTTTCAGCAGCAATACCGCGCACCAAAGCGCAAATCCAATGACCGTCGCAAAACACTAGACGGGCAACGGTAATGCTTGTTGCAGGCGATACTGATCCTCTTTCCTACAGTCAACTACCTCATCAATGACCTAGGTAACTACCTCAAAGCTTGCTACCTTAATCTGGATGTGTTGAAGGGTCGATTCTGCCCACGGTTGTACCCCCGGTCGTTCATGTGCATTGGTGAAGGATCCCGAGACACAAGCTGCTTATACGCCGCCCCTTCTTCAATCTCTTTCGTCGCTTCTTTCTTCTTTCTCTCGAAGGCCTCAGTCAGTACGTTCATTAAGACTGTGATAATGATTCCCATCGCGATCAATCCGCCAGAGTCCCAAATGATCATCTCAGTATTAGGACTTTCCATCCAGCCAGACTCATCTACCCACTTGCGCATGATGTAGACGCGGATCCAGCAGAAGATCGACGTCCCGGTAGGCATGAGAATTATCGACCCCAGGTACAAGCGACTGAAGGATTTCCGCATACAGGACCGTTCTTTTATTGCCTGGTTGCGAGGTTTGCGGGATTCGCGAAAGCGAACGAAACCCAGAAAGTGCGCCCACAGGAAGGTGACGCCGAGGACGATGAACAAGATTCTGTCGGGTGCTGGCCAGAACCAATTGAGTGCTGCTCCGAAGCCGAGATCTGCGTCGCTCTCCTGTGCTTGCTTCTCTGCCGCGGAGCGTAGTGTTCCTTCCAACAAGCAAGCCACTGGAAGTAGGATGGCATTATCCTTTTCTGGAGGCTTATACAGATCAAATGGAGCGTAGTCGGCTTCCCTGAAAATGGTTATACCGACGCCAATAAAAGCTCCGAGAGAAAGAACTAGCCGGAGTGCTGCGGCCAGTGGATTTCGCCAGTAGGTCCGTACCAGAGCGACAGAAAAGGTGATGGCAGACAGCGCAATCATCATCTGGCTAACCGATGCAGTGAAGTGGTAGCTCGTCAGTTTACACTTGCCCTGGCCAGCGAAACCGAGAAGGAATCCTCCAACAAAGATGATCTGAGTGTCTGCAACACTCAAGACGAAGGTTCGACCTACTGCGCGCATCTTGTCTTCCCAAGACGGCTCTGTGTTTGTGGTGTTGGCATCCTGGTCTTTGCTACGTTTGTCTCTAAACCACGCCAAGAGGTTGGATCCACTGCGCGTATCAGTGCTTAGTTCTGTTTGACGACCATAATCCTAGGATACTTACGAGAATCTTTTCTTTGCCACGAATATGAGGAATGTGTACAACATAGCAGTTATTACAACAACAAAGAACGGCAGCGTTGCGAACCATATCCGGCAGTGTTAGCACTATATTTACTGGTGCCTCTTTCGACTCACTCCAATGCCAGCTATTCCAGGCTGCGGCACCATCTTTCCCCGCGTCACATTACCGATTGAAAGAAGCTCGTGATTTGCGCTGAACGTTAGGTTGCAAGCCTGGGTCAAATTGATGTTCTCAGCCTGGCAAGCCTCTAGCACGGCGAATTGGAAAGGACTTCCAGATACGTTCTTTAGAAAACCAAAACTGTTACCCATACTGACAGATGCTAGTTGCAGCAAGGCTAGATCGATGCTGGATTGTGGATAACTTTCTGCCGCTATTCTCAGCAACGAAGAAGCTTTTATCTCAATACACAAGGCTATGAGGCTGAACATGGGGGGCCAAAAGATTTTGCCAAACCCGTGAACACGAGCGGCTCTCAAGAATAGGCGCTGAGCTCCAAGGCTGAGCTCTTGCATCCGACTGCATCAACACTCATTGGAAGCCTTGTGCATTATGACAACACATGCGCATACATCAGCAGACAGCGTGGAACCCTTTCAACCCACACAATCACGCGCGCGCGAAGAGACAAGGCTGACCCAACAAGGCTACAGTAGTCACCAATTGCATCTTTCATCCCCAAAATTCCTTCAGATCCTCAGCCCTCCACTTCGTACTCCATCCCGATTGCTTCTCAATCTTCTCCAGCAGCTGCAAAATCGCCTTCTGCTCACTCTCATGACTCATCCACTGGCCTGCGATCCACAACGGCTGTATCGCATTCGTCCACGCAGCATGATCATCGTTGCTAATCGATATCCCGCAGATTTGGCGCGCGTGCCAGAAGATGGAGTTGGGCTTGGGTGTGACGATAACGCCTGAAGGCTTATGTCGAAGCAGCAAGATACACGCCGTATGATGGAGTTGGTTACCAGACATGGCGGCCGGGTTGCTGTACAGGATCTTCGGAAAAGGGGATGCGGAGGTCGAGAAGCAAGATATGGGTAGCATTTCTGCGGGGCGGGCGGCGTACCATGCAGAGACGTGAGACCAGAGGCGAGTCCATCGCGCTGTGTATGCTTCATCTGCGTCTGCGCATGTAGGCGGTGTAGCGCCAACCCTCCCAGCTAGATTTGAATGGAAAGACAGTAAATCGAGTATCTGCGCAACAAGATACACTGCTTCGCACGCATGGACGTTGTATCCGCCGTCCGCTCGGAAGCGCTCCACATCACCGTCAAGATCCATACCGTCAGCCCAGTGCTCAACCGGTATAAGCGTTTTGGAAGATGCGATAAGCCCACCACAAACATCCATCCTCGCAAAGCACCAGAAGAGCGCTTGGTCGACACCGCCTGAGAAGCCATTGATGCCCACAGCTTCCAAGAGATGTGCACACCCATCGAGATGCTGGTGCCAGGCTTTTGCCGACGAGCTCAGCATCTCCAGTACGCAGAGAACAACGCATGATGCTATTACGGGCGTGCTGCGCGTGTGTAGCTGTGGTAACACGAGTTGAATGGCTGTTTGGTACAGAGATAAACTCCTCTCCGTATGTTTACTATTGTTCTTCCGCTCTATCTGGCGTGCTGATAGCGCAAGTATGGAGTATCTCAAATGGTCATGAGACCGCGCTATAACGGGAAGTGTATGTCGGAAATGGCGTTCAGGATCGAATTTATCGATCCAAGGTGCGACTTCATCGAACCAATTTTTCCAGAGTGCGAATTCTTCTTCTGGGGATAACTGGGGGGCTGAGGAGGGGTTTGTGAGAGTTTGTTCTTCGACTGCATTGAGGTGAGTGGGGATCTCTGTGATGTGGCTCTCGGTGTCTGGGTTGTAGTCCGCATTGACTCCCCATACATGCTCGATGCGTGCAGGATCAGGCGTGACTTGTCGAGTCGGCACATTGGATCTTACTTCCTGAATAAGGTGGTTTCGAAAGGTAGAATGCGCATCGAGATATGCTGAGCCTGGCAGGAATACGCTATCGTCTAGATACGTAGTGGCGACAGGACTGTGCCAAATGGACTCGAGATCTCCTGGAGTGGGCAGAGGAACACAATCAGTAGACCGGAGACTATTAAGATCAGGCTCTGCAGCTGAGAAAGTCGGATTGTGCTGCCAATTGAAATGTTCCTGATATGGTGTACCCTGGTCGTGCACCGTAGGCGGCGACACGTCGTTGGAAGCAGTCGCTTGCTGACCATCAGACTGATCCGACACATCGAGATCCTCTCCTGGATCATCGTGCTGGTAGTCGCGTATAACCTCTGCGGTTACGTCTTTGATCCTGAAACGCGCGGGTGGTCGTCCCGGCGGGCGATGCAGCGATGATGGTTCGACGCCTAGAGCGTTTTCAGCCCGGAAGGTGAGGCGAGAGGCCCATTCACATTTTTCGCTCCTGCTGCTGCAGCGGCCGCAGGCGGGTTTTGCTTCGTCGCATTTGCGTCTTTTTGCTTTGCAGTTGATGCATCTGGAGATGGCGTTAGTCTTATTATCAGTTTTGGCATGTCGAGGGTGGGATTAACCCGTGTCGTGTTCTTGCCCTTTTTGTACCTCGTCTGAGCAGGCTGCTTTCATCTGCCATTCTATGCACCAAGGAAAGGAAGTCAATAGATAGGTAAAGATCCAGGATTGCCGGTCTTGATTGAATGGTGTAAATCAGGTGTCGGATGTTTTCATGGCGCGGACCGAGCTGCCACTGCGGGAAGATACACTATGTGGAGACCCCGCATTTACATGCATAGCGCGATGAATCAGGGTAGCTAGGGTCTTTATATATCCAAAACAACGATGCCTATTAAGATAGTCTATCTTGATCGATGCTGTAGATGACCATTGCGCTGTCTTGCTGACATTGACGCTGGCTCGCTCCGAAAGGCGAGATATAACACATCGAAGGCGCCTAGGTAACTCTACCTCTCCAGTCCAAACCGTGCAACAGATCGCCGATACAAGAAAGCAGTACGGTTTTATAACATGAAGTATCTCTCATCGCGCGTTGTGGGTAACGACAGCTACACGTGCTGCTCCTGCGCGCCTCGTTCCTGTGCGTCCCTATGCCATGGAGCACTACGGCTGCAAAGGCATACTACACAATTTTCTTGGCGAAGTCTTGCGCTCCCGACTTATTTCTAGTCGATCCATATAATCGCATCCAGGGTCTCTGTGGCTACGGTCATAATTGACACGGGTCCACTGGCGGAGACCGTATCCCTTCCCGGGCTCACAACCACCACCCACGTATGGTGTCCCACTGTCATTCTCTTCATCTCGGCCCTCTTCATCTCCTTCACGACAACTGTGAAGGACCTTCTGAGGGTAAGCTGGTGGGGTTAGTAGTCCCTATCCTTGAGTGTCTGGCGCGCCATCCTTGAAGTTGGTTTGATCTTTTTATGCTTCTTGCTCAATGATTATCAGTTCTAGAGTGGAAATTGCAGTTGTCGAAAGATGGTTGCATCCATCTCGGTCGAGGTTCTTTTCGAGTGACCACTCGGTGGATTGGGTTGAAGATTTCATAATTGTTGAGAGCTGTGCTGGATAAATGCTTCGAATGAGAGTATCGGCTATGTGCAACGCATAGCTGGCGCGCATTTGTGCGAGAACGTGTGCTATTGCTGCTTCGAGCTGCAAACAAGGCGCAGGAAAATGTTTACACTTATCACTATACTTTTATTGTTCGTTGACATGGAAGCCATAAGACTCCTTTTCTCTAATGATGCACCTAATCTGTTTGCTAAGGGCCATACGGACATCGCAATCTCCGAGTTTCCATGCCATAATTTTGCGGAATACCGCCATGAACTGCAGGTGAAGAATAGCCACGCCGATATCAGGGGTGTTGTAGAAGTGTCGCAGACGTGTTGCTGGTGCTGTAGAGACAAGAGACCCCACGCTCGGCAAACCTGCCTCGGGCTCTGGTGGGGTGAAAGAACGTTAGTGGGGCAGAGCTCGCGACGTCATGTTCGAGGCTGGGCCAGCTCCACCGACCATCTGTACATGCGGACTGCTGTCGTCCGAAAGAAATTCATAAAGAAGCCCAAGATCCGTATTGCGCGCTTAGAGAATAACAAGAAGCTCTCTATACATACGCATCAAGCTTCACCACATTAGTAACCTAGCCAGAATGCCAGGAGACGGAGATGACCGCGCTGCACTCGTCAATCGACAGCTGCCAGAGATGACACTGTCAACAGCAGACAACCCTCTCACAGCGCCCAAACCACCCCCAGACGACCTTTCTACCGCACAAAGAGCTCAGTATAGGTTCCAGGTCAAGGGAAACGCAGTTAGTACGTGAACGCCTGCAGGGTAGCACACTCGCCTGTTCCACCCCATGCACTATACACTTGAACGTCCAGCTAACCAATCACGTCCTAGTCACTGGTGGCGCAGGTACACTTGCACTTGAAGCCGCGGAGGCGCTCCTCGAACACGGAGCCACAGGCTTAGCCCTATGGGACATGAACCCCGACCAAGCATTCGAAAGCGTCAAGAAACTCCACGCCAAGTTTCCCCACGCGCGCATCATGACCGAAGCCGTCGACGTGCGCGACGAGAAAGCCATTGCATCGGCCGTAGAAAGCTCCGTCAAGGTGCTAGGCAGTATCGACATGCTATGCTGCTTCGCGGGCGTCGTAGGCTGCACACACGCCATAGAAATGGCTGCCGACGAATGGCGGCGCACGCACGACATCAATCTCACCGGCTCTTTTCTCTGCGCCCAGGCCGTTGCGAAGCAATTGCGCGCTCAAGGGACCGGAGGCTGCATCACTTTTACTGCGAGTATTTCTGCCCATCATACAAATTACCCGCAGCCGCAATGTGCATACAACTCGTCCAAGACGGCGTTGCTGTCGCTGGCGAAGAGCTTGGCTGCTGAGTGGAGTAGCTATGGCATTAGAGTTAATTGCTTGAGTCCGGGCTACATGGACACGATACTCAATGACGGTGATGGCTTGATTAGAGCGCGCAAGAGCTGGAATGAGAGGAATCCGATGGGTCGTATGGGTCATCCGTGGGAACTGACGGGGCCCTTGGTGTTACTATGTAGTAACGCGGGACGTTACATAAATGGAACAGACATTATCGTGGACGGGGGAGCCATGGTATTCTAATCGACGAAAACATTAGCTCATATTCAGACAACTCTAAATTTGTTGACATTGTTCTATCATTAAGCCCATGTATACGCTCTAACCCATGATAGAACTCTTCCTAGACTTGCGGTGTTTACTTCTGTCCTTTCTTGATGGTGTCGAAGATGGTGGTGATAGTATAGGAATGGGGGAGAAAGAGTCGGCGGGATAGCTTCGTCATCGCAGAATGGCTCCGAAAGCAAGTAGTAGAATGCCCTTGTGGATAGAAGGTTGGAGAAGTCAGCAGACGTGGGAATATTGTGAGGGCGATGATAATGGCTTCAATTTGCCGCTACAATATTGTTTTGCCATGTTAGTGCAGGATATCGCATACGCCTTTATGATGTGGTATAGCTAGCCAGGGTACAACTTCATTGAAAACAAGCTCTTTCGTACCACATGGCTATAGTTTCCAACGAACCCAAAGACATCGCTAGAAGAATATTAGCAAGCCGTGTAGGTCAGCACAATGTACTCGCTGGCTTTCTCCCTTAGCTAGGAAAGAGCAAAATCAGAATGAGGCGCACATATCAAGTCATGAGAATTGAAGTTGGGCATCTTAGTCCCATCAATCCTACTTCTTCTTTTCCTCTTCTTTTTCCTCCTCATCGTCATCTTCGTCCTCACTCTCTTCGTCATCCTCATCGTCGTCATCTTCATCTTCATCCTCATCCTCGTCCTCATCATCCGACACTTCCTCCCCAAGAGCTTTGAGCCGTTCCTGTTTTGGCGTTCGTTAGCCAACCATCATCCACACTACACGACTTTCGCAGCAATAGGTACCATGAAATGAAAAGAGAAGAACATACCTTATCCTTTGATCTCTTCTCCTCCAAATCACTCAGCACCATGATCAAATCCTCCAACTCTGTCGCCTTCTCCTTCTCCGCTTCCTCCGCCTTCTTCAATTTGTCCTTCAGCTCCTTGATCTCTTTGTCCTTGTTGTTGTTGGCGCCGGCGCTGCCACCCTTTTGAGAGGTAGCAGCAGCAGCAGCAGCCTTGGCGCTAGCTTCCGCCTTGCGCAATTTATCTTCCGTCGATTTGGCAGTTGCTTCAGCTTTCCGCAGTTTCTCTTCTGCCTCTTTAACTTTCCACGTCGCATCCTGCGCTTTCGTCTTGAGGTCTTGATTCTCCTTCTTCAGCTTCTCCAAGCCAGATTGCAAGCCACTCTTTTCCGATCCGGCTTGTTGAATCGCGGTTTCGTGTTCGGCCTCTACTTCCAAGAGTCGCGCATCCTTTTCTGAGAGTCGCCTTTCCATCTCTTCTTCCAGCTGCTTGATCTGGCTTTCCTTTTCCTTGACAACCCGCTCCTTCTCCTCATTCAGCAATTGCAGCTGCGCCTCGCTGTTTTGCACATGACTCTGTGCGTTGCGTAGAGTTTCGCTAATGGTCGATACCTCAGCCCGTGTTTGTAATAGTGTCTCTTGCAAGCCCTTCACATTCTCGACAGCCTCCTGTCTCGCCTTCTCGCTCGCACCCAACCTCCGCTCTAGCTCGGTGCGCGTTCGATGTGCGTCGTGGAGCTGCTCTTCGTACTCTTGCCTGACCTTTGCGACAGCAAGATTGGCGTCTTTGCTGGTCTGTTGTACTTTGTTGTTCAAAGCGACAATCTGAAGATTGTACTTGTTTTCCGTTTCTAGCATCGCTTGCCTATGCTCACGATCCTTCTTCGCGGCTTCCTTTTCGATATCGTCGTGCAACTTGTCGTTGATACGTTTCAGCGTACTGCGTTGCTCCTCGGCGGACTGCTGAGTCTTGCGATGTTCAGCTTGTTCTTGATCAATCTTCTGCTCGAGCGTCATGAGCTGCGCGCGTAGTTCTTGGATGGTTTGCTCTTTCTCGTTACTCTCCCCACGAAGCGCATCGACTACATCTCGGTCGACACCGTCGTGACTTTGGTGCTGTTCAATATTCGGGTTACGGTCAATCGCTCTCGATAGCCTGCTGAAATTGTCTTTCAAAAAGTCCACAAAAGCCTCGTCGAAGAAGATCTCGGGTAGACTTCCCCCTCCACCCCCAGTCTTCGGCAAGACTTCAAAGTCACGCACGAGCGGGTGCCGCCGTAATCCGGTAATAGCATCAAGATACTTGTCGCGGCCGAGCTTTGACATGAGCACGGGTTGAAGTTCGCGCCGTGGCACAGGGGAGTCTCTGGTTGAGAACTCGTATACAACTCCCAGTAGCGCCGCACACAGCCCACGTATCATGACGCGATCTTCTCCAGGTGTGAGAACGGCCTGCACCAGACTCTGCAAACTACTCGCTTCACCCAAGAAGTCGTCTACAGCGGCTGCATCTTCGAAGAGCCAGCCGAGCAGGAGCATGAGGTAGGCTACTGATATGCGTTCGTCCTCGCCAAGTTGCAGACTAGCGATAAGATTCGCTGTGAGTGTTTGTATACACGTGACGACCTCCTCCCCACTCTCTGCATCGCCCTCTTTGACCTGCATAAGCGTGTTTTTCGCTTGGTCGTCATCGAAGATGAGGTGATAGATGAGATTTGCTGCAAACCAGATCCTGTATGGGTCGCCCGTGGGTGGTACTTGTGGTCCGGCCATCAGGATTGTCAAGGCATTCGCTGTTTCGTCGCCGCCCTCGTGGCCATCGATGGCGCGGTTGAGGAAATGCGATTTTATCTGTACGTGGTTGTAGAAGTAGGACTTGATACACTCGCAGCCTGCATTGCGCAAATCAAATAGCTCATTGGGTGCTGGGGAGAGGACAAGGTTGAGGAGGGCTTCGATAACGTATACGGAGGCTACGCCGTTGGGAGAAGTAGCGCCATTAGTAGCGGGTTCGACGATGGGCCTGACCTGTTCTCCAGCGAACCCTTCTTGCAGCCGAGCATTGCCTCTGATGAGATCGGCGAGGGTGTTGAGAGCCTCGATCTTGATGGGCATGGCGGTTGCAGGGTCGAAAGTGAAGTTCAAAAGTTGTCGGACGAGGCCATGTTGTTGGAAGACATTCTGGTTCTGTAGTGTGCCCGCACTGCCCTTGACGAGGAACATGCGCATGATGGCCAGCAGCCCCCAGATGTTCTTGTCGCTTTGTGGGCTGACCCATTCATCCTCGTCTTCTGCACCTGGGCGTGCCTTTTTGGGCTTCTTGCCTCCTGGCAGAAGCGCGGCAAAGCGGGCGACGTGGCCCATTTCCCTTATGTTGGTCTGGTTGGACACGTTGTTTCGCACAAGGATGGCCAGCAGACTCAGACAATCCTGGACCACGACGCCGCCCTGTGTGAGCCCGCCGTCTTGGTGGATCATGTTGAAGACTTTGGTAAAGGCATCCTCGAAGACGAAGAGCTTTTGGAGCTCGGTCGAGGTGCGGGACAGGTCGGTGAGGACGACGAGGGCTTCGTTACGGATGGCATCGCGGGGGTCGTCGAGGGTGGCTACCAAGCGTTCGATGCCGCCGGGGGCTGTGAGGACGCATTCCTGTGTTCGTTGAGGCCGGGCCAGGGAGATGGCGCGGATGAGCTGCAGAGAGTAGAGGCGGGAGTAGAAGTCGGGCGTGTCGAGGAGGTCGAGGAGGAGCGTTATGTTGTCTTGGCGCTACCATAAGCTCAGCACTAGGTTGTTGATACAAGCACAGGACGTACCTGTGAGAACTGGTCTGCCAGCAGAAACTCGAGTTCTGGCGAGGCCTCGGGGCTGTGCTCGTCGGGGTGGAAGAGCATGAGTAGCGTCTCGAGCACCACCTTGAGCGTGTCGACATCCTCGCTGTCTTTGGTCAGGGCCTCGATGAGTCCCTTGAGCGCGTCGGATGCGACCGAGGCCGGGTACTCTTTGGCGAAGCTCCGGAGGCCGAGGATGGCCGCGCGACGGTCTTCGAGGAGGGTTGCGCTCGTCAACCTTCCGCTAAGCGTGCTGATGGTGTCGGTGGCCCTCTGCTTGGGAGGCGCATTGGCCTCGAGAACTCGCATCATCTTGGGAGTTATAGGGGACTATGACTTCATAGAGGATCATGAATTCATGGCAGGAATTGGTTGTGGTGCGCCAGCAATGTGTGACAATTCATTCAGCCATACGTACGACTCTCGTATAATTCACTACGTGGAGACTCGACGTGCTCCGCGTATAATTTAGCGCACGAGCCCCCACTACCCCTGCTCAGCCTCTTACCCCTGCTCAGGTCGGCGGGTCGGCGTCGGCAAAACCGCGACTCCACGTCTCGGCCGCGACTGTCTGTGAAGAGCGCGTCGTCCATTACTTCAACCACCTCTTCTCCCCCCCTCACTCTCCATCACCCATCCATCTCGTGCGCAACTCGGTGTCGCGCGAAAAGGGTTCAAATAACGTGCTCCTGGATATTATCCAGAGTGACAAGAGGAGGACAGCACTTTCATCGCCCTGGGGCAGTCTCTTTCTTTTCATCGGCGCATCATCCACAGGAGCTTCGTCGCCACCCTTTGATCTCTCACTATCATCGCAGTACTACTCAGATATTCACATCTCAGTACGCGCGCTCTCGCTTTCGCAATAATACCCTTCCCAGCTACTTTCCCCTACCACCGCCATCATGGGTGTCCCAGCCATGTTCCGCTGGCTCAGCCAGAAATACCCCAAGATCGTATCCACTGTGCAAGAGGAGCCGCCTAAAAAGGTCGGCGACCATGTCATCCCAGTAGACCGCACCGGCCCCAATCCCAACGGCGAAGAGTTCGACAACCTATACCTCGACATGAACGGCATTGTCCATCCTTGCTCGCACCCTGAAGATAAGCCTGCGCCCAAGACTGAGGCCGACATGATGATGGCCATCTTCGAGTACACTGATCGCTGTGTCGGCATGGTCCGTCCCCGTAAGCTTCTCTACATGGCAGTCGATGGCGTTGCGCCTCGTGCCAAGATGAACCAGCAGCGTTCGCGTCGTTTCCGCGCCGCAAAAGAGGCAAAGGAAAAGGACGACGAGCGTGCTGAATTTCAAAAGATGCTCAACTCGCAGAAAGCAAGTCGTGGCGAGGACATTTCCAGTCTCGAAGAGGTCATCGAAAAGACCTGGGACTCGAATGCAATCACGCCTGGTACCCCTTTCATGCATCTCCTTGCCGAGAGTCTGCAATACTGGTGTGCCTACAAGTTCACAACCGATCCCTCGTGGAAGGACATGAAAGTCATCATCTCCGATGCATCTGTGCCTGGTGAGGGAGAACACAAGATTATGAACTTTATCCGCTCACAGCGCTCTATGCCTACCCATGACCCCAACACTTCACACGTTATCTACGGCTTGGATGCCGATCTGATCATGTTGAGTCTTGCTACCCATGAGCCGTATTTCCGTGTTCTCAGAGAAGATGTCTTCTACGACTCGGGTAAGGACAAGGTCTGCACGCGCTGCGGCCGCAAAGGACATATTCGAAACAACTGTGAATTCCCCGACGATGGCAAGAAGCTCACCGAAGAGGAAGCCGCTGAAGAGTGGTCCAATTCTGAGCACCAACTCAAGCCCTTCATCTGGCTACATACCAACATTTTGCGCGAATACTTAGCAGTAGAGATGGACACGCCAAAGCGAAAGTTCAAGTATGATCTAGAACGCTCACTCGATGATTGGGTCTTTATGTGTTTCTTTGTCGGTAACGATTTCTTGCCACATCTGCCCAGTCTTGAGATTCGAGACCAGGGTATCGACTTACTCATCAGCATCTGGCGCGATCTCGCCGCTGATATGGATGACTATGTGACCAAAGATGGTTTCCCAGACATGCGTCGTGTACAGCAGATCATGTCTGCTCTGGCAACCCGAGAAGCTGGCATCTTCAAGAAGCGAAAGGAAGTTTCGGATCGCCAGGCAGCAAATAGGGCTAGACGCGAGGCACAGAACAACAACAATAAGCGCCAACGAACCGAAGCAAGCGGCCCGCCTGGCTTCAAGCGTGCCAAGGAGAATACCGACACTTATACCAGCGCAGGTATAGTATTTTTCGACCCCAAGGATGCGCAGTCAAAGGAAGTGCGCGATGTGCACAAGGATATCATGCATACCCGAGACGCTCAGTCCAACAAGAGCGCAGCTGCTCGGCTCAAGGAGCTCATGAAGGCCAAGGCTGATGGTACAGCCGCGCCTGCGCCTGAACCGACCCCGACAGAGCCCGCTCCCGAGGGCGAAACCGCCGTCCTTGGAAAGCGCAAAGCAGATGAGGTAGAGGACGCTGACAACGGTACACCTGGTCGCAACACGCCCGTCATCCCTGAGTCACCTGCCCAGGCTGTCGAGACCCCAAAGAAGGAAGATGGCCCACAAGAAGATACCATCATGCTTTGGGAGGACGGCTACGAGGAGCGTTACTACGAACAAAAGTTCGGCGTCGACCCCAACGACATCGCTTTCCGCAACAAAGTTGCACGTCAGTACGCCGAGGGTCTCTGCTGGGTGTTGGCCTACTATATGCAAGGCTGCCCTAGTTGGACCTGGTATTTCCCTCATCACTACGCCCCCTTTGCCGCCGACTTTGTCGGTCTTGAAGACATGGATCCGCGCAAGTTGTTCGAGAAGGGCACGCCTTTCCACCCTTACGAGCAACTCATGGGTGTATTGCCCGCCGCGTCGAACCACGCTATCCCCGAGCCCTTTCGTATCCTCATGGAAGATCCCGATAGTAGCATTGTGGATTTCTACCCTCAAGATTTCCCCATTGATCTCAATGGCAAGAAGTTTGCTTGGCAGGGCGTTGCCATTTTGCCTTTTATCGACTCGAAGCGCTTGCTCGACGCCATGGCGACCAAATACCCCGAGCTCTCAGATGACGAGAGGAAGCGCAATGAGTTTGGTAAAGAAACCCTCATCTTCTCCCAGGAAAGCGGTCTCTTTGACGACGTGGAGAAGGCGCTGTACCGCAAGGGCCAGCAGAAGCACAAGATTGACCCGACCAAAAGTCGCGCGCTACATGGCGATATTGAACCACATGATCTCTTTGTCATGGACAGTCAGCTTGTTCCGCCATTTGATGCGCAGGGCATCACGGAGTTTGAGGTTACGCAGGATAGGAGTATGAGGTATGTTCACCCTCTCCCTACTCAGTTTTTTTTCTTTCCTTCTTTCTACGTGCGAGATAATAGTGCCTTAATGCTAATTTACGACGGATAACAGAGTATACTACGAAATGCCTAGTCTGAGCTCCGCTCGAGCACACCAGTCCGCCCTCCTCCCTGGCGTCAAACTACCCAAACCGGCGCTCAGCCCCGGTGAAGCAGAATCCGTACGTCGCTCCAATGAACGCGGTGGTTTCCGTGGTGGTCGTGGCGGAGGTCGTGGAGGAGGAGGAGGTTGGCGAGGTGGCGGTGGCGGCAACAACAACAATTACAACAACGATCGCCGCGGCAACGACAACTACCACAATGGCGGTGGAAGAGGAGGAGGCTACCAGAACGGGCGTGGAGGCGGTGGCGGCAATTACGGTGGCAACCAAGGAGGTTACGGTGGGAACCAAGGCGGCTATGGCGGTCCTCCTCCTCCATTTCCTGGTCCCGGCGGTAACTTTGCTCCTCCCCCTCCATTCGCTGCGGGTAACTTTCCTCCTCCACCACCGGGTTGGGTCCCTCCGCCTGGTTTCGCTCCTCCTCCTGGTTTCGCTCCTCCCCCTTCTGGCTACGGCGCTCCGCCGCCGCCGATCACTCAACAGCGACCTGCTTGGATGAATGGCGGAGGTGGTGGTGGAAATCAGCCGCCGCCGCAACAGGCACCTGGTGGGAGTTCGTTGAGGGATGAGAGGTTTTATAGACCGGCGGATGAGATACTCGGACGTAGTAGTAATAGCGGCGGTGGTGGTGGATATCAAGGGCATAATGATAGAGGAGGGAGGGGTGGTGGTAGGGGTGGACGTGGCGGTGGTGGTGGACGTGGTGGTAATGGAGGTGGATATCAAGGTAATAGGCAAAATTACAACTCTAATGACTACCGCTAGCAGTGGCAGTGGCAGCAGTGGCAGCAAGAAGATGGATCTGGAGGGGCAGGGATGGGCAGGGATTGGATCGGGGAGAGAGATGCGAGGAGAAGAAGGCAGTGAAGGTGGTTGTTCGTTGTTGTTTGTAAGATAAGTCACATTGGTCTTAAGAGAGAGAGAGAGAGAGAGAGAGACGTGCGTCCGTAAGGGCCTCTTCTAGGCCTCCACCATTTTTATACATGATGATTTTGGAGTAGTAGTGCATGGACAAGGAAAAAAAATCTTCTCTGTTTGTGTTCCTCCTGAATCTTTCTATGGGGAATGTGTGTTTGTTCTGTTGCATACATGTAGAATCTGTTCTTGTGCAATTCTGGTTCTCAGACAGGTCATCGTAGGAGGTTTTCATGCGGGCTTCGAGATCTGCCTCAAGTTCGTCCCTGAGAACTGGTGTTTTGTCAGCTTTTCAACCCGTCTTTCCTTTCTTCTTCCTGCACATGACGCGTCTACTGACCTAGTTCACTCATGGTTTCTAGTCTGTGGCTGGTGTTGATGTTTAGTCGTTCGAGGAAGCTCTTTCGTCGTAACGAGGCTGTTTGGTTCCGAGTATAAAGTAGGTTACATTGTTGCCACTGGCTTGCATGATTCACACCCACATGGTACATAACACACGAAGCGATACAGTGGACGTTATAAGAGCAAGCTCGAGGAACCGGATGAGATTCTAACTCATTGTAAGATGTCCGTAGGCGATCATGACAAGGCTGAACCGTAGCCGAGTGCTGTTGCCCCCCAACGCCCGCTTTCAACCGCCAATCATCGCATGCGCCCACTACTGTTTGATATTCATCGACGTACGTTGCTCTTTGCCCTGGTAGTTTTCATCGGATGCACCATGCTACCATAATGCCTACGGATCACGAGTCCACCATAGAGGACACCCATCTCAGCAATGTGCTAAGCATGCGTCTGGGACCCGACGACCCTCTCGACCACCTACCGTACGCCAGAGAAGCGTCCTTCAATTCGTACACTCAACAGCACGAGCCTGTCTGCCTCCCTGACACCCGCGTTGACCTCCTGCGCGAGATACATAGCTGGGCAGATGGACAAGACGATCGGTGCATCTTCTGGTTAAGCGGGCTAGCAGGCACGGGCAAGTCAACGGTTGCGCGGACGGTTGCGCGCAGCTATCACGAGAAACAGCGTCTGGCGGCTAGCTTCTTTTTCTCACGCGGCAGCGGCAACGTAGGCCGTGCGCGCAAATTTGTTACGAGCATTGCAGTAGACATTGCGAACAATGTGCCAGCATTACGGCAGTACATTAGCGATGCAGTTGAGAAGCGCACCGACATTGCTAACAAGTCTCTGCCGGAACAGTGGTACCACCTTGTCTTCGCTCCATTGTCGAAGCTTGGCGAGAGCGACTACCCAGCGTCAGCCCCGCTCGTTCTGGTTGTAGACGCGCTTGATGAATGCGACTGGGAGGAGAACATCCGTATCATCTTGTGGCTGCTGTCCGGAATTCCATCGCTCACGAGAGACCGGCTGCGGGTGCTGCTGACAAGCAGGCCTGAAAAGCCGATCCGAGACTGGTTCCGCCGCATACCGGAAGTAGAGCATCAAGACGTTGTGCTGCAGCACATATCGCGGTCGATCGTCGACCACGATATAGCCCTTTTCCTACAACACGACCTCCAGCTTACTGGACATAAACTCAATCTCCCTGCTAACTGGCCAGGTGCAGAAATCATCGCGCAGCTGGTGCAGAGCGCAGCCGGCCTGTTCATCTGGGCCGCCACTGCGTGTCGCTTTATCCGTGTTGGAAAGCGCCTTGCACCTAAGATTGCATCTCAGAGGCTGGAGGCGATTCTGCGCAACGACGGCGAAGTTACTACCAGCCTAGAAAAGCTCCTCAACCACATCTACACCACAGTGCTAGAGGACTCGATCCAGAACCGAGGGTACACAATCGAAGAAGAGAAGGAACAACTGATAAACATCCAATATGTTCTAGGAAGTATAGTAGCGCTATGCTCTCCTCTCTCTATGCAGTCTCTAGGTCAGCTACTAGACGTTGCAGAAGAGATTGAACCGGCACTAGAAGACCTCCACGCCATTCTCGACATCCCGGATGATCAAAGCCGGCCAATCCTCCTGCATCACCCCTCGCTCCGCGACTTCCTGTTCGACCAAAATAAATGCGGCGACAGGTTCTATATAGATGAGGAGATCGCTCACAAGAAGCTGGCGCGTTGCTGCATCAAGCTCATGTCGGCGCCTACAAGCCTTCGACAGAATATATGCAGTCTCTCTGAGCCTAGCACCCTAGCAAGCGAGACAGGAGAGGACATAGTGGCTATTAGCCTGTCATCCGAGCTGCGATATGCGTGCCGGCACTGGGTCGAGCACCTCGAGCACAGCGAGCAGAATATCATAGATGGAGACGCAGTACATGTCTTCCTTCAGCATCATCTTCTACACTGGGTCGAAGCGATGAGTCTAATGGGAGAGACGGCTCAGTGCGTGGGCTTGCTGTTCGTACTAGAGGAACTAGTCGCAGTAAGGGGTACTGAACACAACCTATATTCATTTACTGACATAGAATGTAGTCATCTGCAAGCGCTTCTGGTCGTCTTGTGCATGACGCATGGCAATTCGTATCGCAATTCGAATCGGCACTAGACGAATTACCTCCCCAGGTGTACACGCTAGCTCTTGTTTTTGTACGAGAGAAAGAGCTATTAGAAACGGCGTCTACCCTTCGAGGGCAGGATAGTGTCGGCGGAAGCCAGTCCGAAAGGCTTGTGCATGAAGGAAATGTGCTGAACCATGAGAAAGACGACATGTCAGATGATGATGATCCTCTTGAAACTAGTTCAGTCAGTTCACACATTACGACAGCACGTGAGAAAGATGCAAAGGCCCACGTCGCATATGTGCTTGCAAATGATCCAGAACTCCGTGCGTTGTGCAGCAGGGTAGTGAATGAGCTGGGCAAAGCTGAATTTGCTAAAGAAGGGCGAAAGCTGCTCAAAAGTTTTTACTGTGGCTTGCTCATGGATGCTAGGACCCAACTGGAAAAGCAAAGCGTTAGTCTACTGAAGTCTCGAAACGGAAGGATAAGGATAAGCAGCAATATTGCAGAGATCATAAGTTCACCTGATGTCGAACACAGTGAAGCAGGAAAGAGAGCTGAGGAGCAGATTCGCATGCGGAGAGAGCGCCTGGAGATATGGGCGGAAGATTACACGCACACATCTCACGCCGATGAAGACTCACGTGAGTGGGACGCAGTGCAACTTCGGCTTGTTGAAAAGGTAAACGGACAGCCTGAGGATTTCGAGCATGCGGACTCCGGAACTAGTCATAGCGGCGATTCAGTCGTGGGGTTCGACTTGGAGGGCGAGACGAAGGAAAACTTCATGACAAAAGTCACTGAGATGGAAAACTTCTTTCGCAACTCCAGGTCGTTCGAGGTTTTACTTGATGGGTTTCGGGAGCTGCTTCTTCCACAATCACTCAGAGATATCCTGCCTGCAACTTCCGTGGAGATCTCAACTGAGGAGGATAAGTCGATCAGCAACCAGATGAAATCGCTCGTTGAAGACTTCACGATGTTAGATTGGGATTGGTGGCCTCTGACGCCCCGTATGAGAGCCCTCAACCCTAACGAAAAACGTCTTATCTGGAAATGCGTGAGTAGAGACATCGTGCACGGTGACTAGCAAGCTGACAGTATGTAGTCGTGCGGCACCAGACTCTGGAAAGAGATAAGCGCCAAAGAGGCAAACGTTGTCAGTCTCTTACTGCCAAGTCTGGAGACGGAATCGCTCAGCATGCCTCAATGCACCAAATTCTCGGCAGATCTACCCTTGTGGAGACGATTGGCTGACGACATCAAATACTCCTTCTCGACATTGACTGGTGGACAACAAGGGGCTTCGCCAACGGCATCGGGTTCAACGACGACTACAACTACAACAACAGGTGTGCAGGCTACCACAACTGGTCAAACGAGTGTCAACCCACAGACTCCTGCCCAAATTCCGCAATCCGTTCCAGCTAACCAACAACTTACCTTAGTTTCCGGCTCTGGTAGTCCACCTTCGCTAAGGTGGATTATCTTCGGTACCCAACCGTACAACAAGACTGCAGAGCTAGAACATATTGAAATCGACGATTTTACCAACGACAGCCGCTTCTTTCGATCTTTAAGAGACCATTATCGGAAGCATCGTGGTCTACTCAGCCGGTGGTTCTCTATTTGGCGCATTGGAGCTTGTGACGGTGTGAGAGTACGAGTCCGATCAATGAGTTGGACTATATGATGTTGCTGACACAAGACACTAGTTCGACAGAGTGGCTTCCGATCTCGTTTTCTTGGAGAATCCAGAGCTGCCTACCGATTTTCACGAATATATCTACAACCCGAAAGCGCCTCCAAAGGGTAATGCGGAAAACCCTCTTATAAGCCGCCACAAAGCTTCGATGTTCATGAACTGCAATGACCCATGCCGTTGGAGATTTTTTCACAATTGCGTACCACATCTCATCAACAGGAGAGTTATTGACCGCGTTCCAAGGAAGAAATCCAAGTTCGCAATTAAGGACGACAATTCAATGGAGCACCAAGCATGGGGTATAACAGTTAGACACGAGATCTCTGTGGCTTACGTGGTGTGCTATCATGTTCTTATCCTGGCTTTTCCATTTGCCTTTTGGGGTTGGTGGCAACATAACCATCCAGATGATCTGCAGAATGCTGCAGTCCCCATTACTGTTGTTGCAGGGCTGTTATCGCTTTTTTGGGGCGCGAATGGCATACTAACAGAAGGTCGACACTCGGGGTCAAAGACTGGTTGATTTTTCTTTTTTTTGCTTAGCAATTTCAATACTTCTTTGAGTCATCAACACGCTTTCAGCTCGTTCCAGGTGACTGAGCATCATATTTCCCTAGGACGCTAGTAGCTGCACCCCGCGAGGATGAGGTAAGTACGACAGACTGATCGCAAATGCATTTCTATCACGGTTAGCGACAGTCGAACAGGGCTGAGTCATTACAGGTCAGCACTCAAGCATACCTAGGTACTACCGGCTGGCACAGGATCCTGATCATGAACCAGGTGCCGCATAGACCGCTCGGTAGTAATATTGACGGCTTTTGAAGAAGGAGCTAGTCAGTCAAGGTTTTGTGTCAATTGCAAGAATTCGATCATTCGTAACGCGGTCGTGTAACACCCGGCTGGACGCCCAGCTACAGATAATTCGGATGATGAACCGCATGTGCGATATTAATCTGAAATTCTTCTTAAACCTATTCACTTGGCCAACTGAACAACAGAAAGATGGATGCGCTTTAATGATTAGACACCAAAAACGTGATGGATGCTGCAGAGGTTAGTTTCAGAAGTCGCGTAGCTGCTAAAGCTCACTTTTATAAGTAAGCACGCACTCAAGTTGGTCTTCTACACCTTGAAGTCCCAAATCACCGTCCACGATAACACAAGTCGCGCGAAACAGCTGCGAGATCGATAACAATAGATCTCGCGGTGCCGTTCGTGATAAATAGCGCGACGCTCTTCCCGTACCATGGACCTACCTCACGGTCTGCGATCAAGACACGCACTCTTAGTTCCCTTCTTCCCACGGAGAAACCCAGTAAATCTTAAGCTCCATTACCAGATATTCTTAAAAACTTTGTCATCAGCGGACGCAGTAGTCTGACCAGAGTGCCCTACACGGAAGTGCAGCACGCGTTCCGATCGGAAGAAGTCGGCATTTCGGAAAGAAAAGCGAAGAACCATCTGACGTTGATGGTGTGACTTTTAGTCACTGGATACAACGGCACCAACTACTGCAACATCGTTATGTGGCTTGAGGCGAAGAGGAAATCCCGGGACGCATAACTGCGAGGAGAAGGTTTGCAGGTCTCCGGCAACAATGTAGATGCTTGAGAGGTTTTCAAAAAATACATCGCGACTTCATCTCGCCGAAAGTAGCAGGTGATCCCGCGACATGACCTCCCTCCCGTCGCATGCAAGTAAAAAAGACGACGTCTAGATGTTCGAGTGCCCATATATTGCGTTCGGAGTCTAGTCCTATACCAGCCTCTACCCACTTCATACATTCGTACCTGAACATCCTCACGCAACCATTCCTGCAGCGGAAAAAGTGGCGGAACCAGCGAAGCCCGGAAAACCGCATCAATCACACGTGGGCCATACGTAATACATGTCATCTCTTACAGCTGCTTTGATCTGGGCAGGCGTAGTTTCCGTCACGCTTTCACGAGGGTGCTGTGGACCCTTCCGAGTTTTAGGTAAGAAACCCTGCTTGCTCAAAAGGCAAGAATTGTGTATCACCGCGGAGATGCACATTTCAGCGGGTCTTGTAGGAAACAAGAGAATGGTGTGTTTGCAGGTGTGTTCGCAATGGTGATGCGATATAAAGAGAAGCTTGGAATGTGAAGATGTGGCAATTCAATATTTAATATCAGTTTTCATTATTACTTCAATAGTGGTAATAGTAAAATCCGTACACTCCATCTCCGGACATATCAACCACAACAATAACCGCAACCAACACCTCGCTCGACAGCAAAACTCATCTTCCATCCACGGAGGACAGCAGAAAACATACTACTCCAACTACTCGATCCCGCAAGAATGGGCGCCCTAACCCCCTCCCAAGTCCGCACGATCAAAGCCACGGTTCCTGTCCTCGCCGAACACGGCAACACAATCACAACCAGGTTCTACCACGACCTCCTAGAAGTACACCCAGAGCTTAAGAATGTCTTCAACAACACCCACCAAGCAACCGGACACCAGGCCCAAGCGCTCGCTGGCGCTCTTTACGCCTACGCTGCCAACATCGATGATCTAGGCAAGCTCTCGCCAGCCGTCGAACTGATATGCCACAAGCACGCATCTTTGTTCATTCGCCCAGACCAGTACGACGTTGTCGGCAAACATCTACTCGAGACGATGAGCACAGTGTTGGGTGAAGCCGCGACACCCGAAATTCTAGAAGCATGGGGAGCGGCGTACTGGCAACTAGCCAACCTGATGATTGGCAAAGAAGATGAAATGTATAAACAGACGGCCTACTGGCCTGACTGGAAAGACTTTTCTATTGCTAAGAAAGAAAAGGAGAGTGATGAGATTACAAGTTTCTATCTCGAGCCAGTGGACAAGGAGTTCAAGTTACCGATTTACAAGCCGGGACAGTACATCTCAGTCAATGTATTCGTGGAAGAGCTAGATGGTGGCGTGTGGCAGGCGCGACAGTATAGTCTGAGCGACGCGCCGGGCAAGAAGTATTTGAGGATAAGTGTCAAGAGAGAGCCAGGGATTGAGGTGGGAGAGAAGAAACACATGACGCATGCGGGTTATATATCGAATCTGCTGCATGACATGAAGAACGAGGGGGATGTAATCAAGGTCTCGCACCCATTCGGAGATTTCTTCTTCGACAAGGACGAGGTGGATGCGGATGCACCTGTCGTGCTCGTTTCAGCAGGCGTCGGTTTGACTGCCTTGACATCCATCTTCAACTCGCTGACGAGCGAGAAGTCGAATCGCCCGATAACCTGGATTCAAGGCGCACGTAACTCGGCCACACGCGCGTTCAAAGCCCACTTCGACCAATGCGCTGCTGCAAATGAGAACGTGCATGCCGTGTACTACTCGTCAAGTCCAAGCGAAGGGGAAGTTCAGGGTCGCGACTACATCATACAAGGTCGCGTCGATCTAGACAAGATTGACAGGCAACACCTGCATGCGGACAGTGGCAAGACAGTGTACTACTGTTGTGGACCCACACGATTCATGCTCGACGTTGAGGCCAAGTTGAAGAGCTATGGCGTGCCGAGTGAACGGGTGAAGATGGAGTTGTTCGGTACCGGCGGAGTACCGAGGGTCTAGAGGCATTAGAGTATTGGGTGTATATGGAGATCGACCTTAGTATTGGCGTGGAATGAAGCTACCGTCCTTTTTTTTTGCTTTACATCGGGGCAGCCGGTTGGTGATTCATCATGTACTGTATCTGTAAACTGTATATTAGTTATCATATCAAATTCCCGCTGCGTTAGTTCATCCAACTCGATTTGCCTCATCCGCGCGCTTGTTATCGACGGTGTTGTCTGTGCAGCGGCGGCGTACCAACCACTAACTCGGGATGTACACAACAAACGCGCATACCTCAGGACGCCATTTGCAACGTTCCCACACAAACGTGCAGCGGAACGACGAGCTTTGATTGTAGATCATCCTACCGCGGCTGTCAACGGGTACGGTCAGGTACTAGGACATTGACCATTTCCGAAGTCCCGGTCGTAACAGCAGGTCAGGTCAGGCCAGGCCAGAGGTCGCACACTTGCTTCACGGTACTTGGGTAAACGCAGGGCAATGTCCTCGGGATCATGCAGAGAACCCCCTCTCTCCCTTACCCACTGAACTTGATCACCGAGCATAAGGGGTGCATGAGGCTCACCTGCCAGCAGAGCAGGGCCGGTAGGATCGTATGACACGGTAGGGCCGAATTCTGAACGTTGTCCGTAGTATATTCATGCCGCTGGACGCGCATCGGAAGTGTACGCGCTCCCGCCTCGCTCTGATTTGTCGAGACGACGTAAACAAGGCGTTATGGGGGAGAATTCTGGATGGCTGGCAGGCTGGCGGGTAGAAAGCAGGCGCCAACTGAGATGACGGCATGCAGTCATTCAAGCAGAGTCATCTCGGCGGCTCGTGTCCGGAGCCCTCACCGGCGAAAGGGGTAATTTTCTGGAAAAGACAGGGTGTGGGCGAGTGAGGGTGTGCGCAGAGTGACCAATCCGGTCGACTTCTAGAAATTGCACAGAAGGGCGCTCGGATGGTGTGTGAGCCTTAGACACAGGGTTGCGACAGGTCATCCTTGCGCCGGAACGTTGGTCAAAGGAGCTGGGGCCGCAACCGCCGGCTGGCCAGTTGCGATGACACAAAGCGCAAGGAAATATGAGGCGCCCTGTGCGTCTCGGAGACAAGAATAGCTCCCAGGAATCCATGTCGGCGGTGGAGGATGAAACAGTTACGGCAGCTCTGCCGTAGTTGGCACAGTACATGTTGTGTGCGCGTGACGATGTAACGATAATTCAATAAGAAATAAGATTTGGCTTGTGCTGTCGATCGCAGATGATTATGAACGGCTACGGGGAGTAGGGTGCGGTGTGGAAATAATTATGCTTTTGTGATGTGCAACGGAAAAACCGTGCACAGCACGTTTCGAAGATGCTCGTGTCAGTCATGGAAACGCGACGAGGCTGGGAGTGGGTCCGGCAAATATGGACGTATTCTTTGGTGGGACGCGCAAGCACAGACGGATCTGGCGGAAGTATACCGAAAGAGCGCCAGGCTGCAAAGAGTTGTCGATATGCGGGACCCCTTCACCGCAACAAAGCCAGGAGAAAGGTGCAAATGTCGGTGTCGGTGGGCGAGGGCTTGGCTAGAACTGGAGTGAGTAAGAGAGTACCTGACTTGTACCTGACTTGGCCGAACAAAGACGTGCTAAGGGGGGATGCGCTTGCCGGGAAGAGCAGAGCAGGGAGACACGGCGTATCGCAGAGGATGCAAATATTTCGATTGCAGTATTTCGATTGCAAATGCACTCGTTCCTCAGAACTCAGAACTGAGAACTCATGCAGGTCTACAACGTTGACATGCGGCCTCGTGGTGGCGGTGTACACGACGCAGACCTGCCGTTCGCGAGCCCTGGACGATTGACTCGGCGGCGCTCAGGGGGCGTCGGCGGGTGTCTCGCAAGGCAGAGGGGCGTCTCCAACCTCCACAAAATGAACGAGCGTCGGCCAATAGGAAATGTCACTGCAATGGCAATGCGTTGGTTATTCAAGTGTTATGCTTCTTCTCGCTGTCTCAAACCCAGCCTGTGCCGGGGCCGGTAGGTGGCTCGCTGTCTTGTCGCCTGCTGCACGCTCTAAGCAAGTGTTATGCACCGTGCCTTCCCTCCTTCTAGCGGCCTTCTATGTGCCTTCCATTTTTGGCCCATGCTCCCTAATCCTGGCTTGCACCAGGAACAGCGGAATGGCTGTTGGTGCTGCAGCCCGACGCGTGTGTGTTTATGTGGTGGGGAGACAGGGAGACGTTAGGGGACGAGACAGATCGACATCGCGATCGCGATTGCGATGACTCACGAATTCCACTGTACATGTCGCGGTGTCGCTGTTGCAACGGGAAATAGAACTCAATCGCCGTTGAAGTTGGATGAAGAGTACACTACCGTCGGCTTGTGGATCCTCATCTGTGCACAAAAGCGCCACATACGCCTCAAACAAGGCCGCAAGACTGCCCCAGCTCCTTGACAGCTAGCAGCGGCATGCTAACAGTAAATGTCATGGTGAAGCTGTAGTGTCGCGAGCGCGAGATGAACGCAAGGATAGGGTCGCTCCACAGTTGGCTGCGTCGCGATGCATTGATCGTGTGTATTTGAACGTGCCCTGCTCCATGCCATGAGAAGGATGCTTGAGCGTTCCCTTTAACACGCACCACATCTCCAGATCACAGACTGCGACTGCGACGGCCAAAGCACAACGACCAATCAGCGCAAGGTACGGTAGTGAGACACAGTCAGCGAAGCAAGACTGACTCTGATACAGCCACGATTCACCTTTTCTTTTGCCGGCGGTAGGAAGGAACACGATCGACCAGCGCCCCCATCTTAATACACCAAAAAGTTGCCTACCATATTGTTGGGCGGAAGCAATCTAATCAGCAACCCGGCCCAAAGTGTAGAGGACCGTCAACGTCACCATCGATTGTTGACAGTCATTGGGCTCTCGTAATTCTCTGCGCATCCTATCCAAGAGACGGCTCTCAGCCCCATTTCTTCAGCTACCACCCGGCGGACTATCCGGCTACCTCAGTTTCGCTTCTTCATTCTTCTGCATAGGCGACAGTATAACTTTTGGTGCCAGTGTCAGTGTGGTGGACACTCAGACGCTTGGACTCGCACGCATCTGCCTGCACCACGCACATCGTGGTCCCTTTTTGTCAACTAGCCCTGGAAGGATCCGCCCAAGGCCGAATCCAGACTAGCGTCATTTGGACTTTCTGGGCAACTACGCGCAACGAGTAAAGAAGTACCTGCAGACTCTCCAACACCACGCTCTCCATCACCGCCATCCCCTGCCCTGCCCTCTCTTCCGTCTATATCTATCTCAGGTACGTACTCCCGCTTTGCACGATTCCCTTTCGCCCCGTGCAGCCCGCGCATTCCCGCTGCAGGTCTTTCTCACCGCTCCACTCCCCTTTTCCACTCTTCAGACGTGGCCAGCGTGACTGCCAGACCGTCAATTTTTTGGCGCGCCGCTCTTTCACCTTTTACCTGCACTTTGCAACATCACGTTCGCTCAACCTTCAACTGACATCGCGACACAGTGCATCCGCTGCATTGACCTACGCGCGGCCCCCCTCGACGACGACTCGACGTGCCAACACGACGCCTCCAACATCACCACTGCGTCTTTGCCCGACGCCTGCTGATTCCATCATCACCACAGCCTCTCAGCCTCATTTGGTGCGCACCATCCCGTCTTTTGCGTCTCAAGCCTGTTGGTGCCCTTGCCTCACAGTCGCCGTCTGTCGCGAAACACGCTCCTGAGCGAGACACGCTGCAAATGGAGCTCGACACTATCCTGAACCAGAGATTAACAGCTTCACTAGGAAACGGAGCGCTCAACATGCAGCACGCAATGCAGCCCCAACATTTCGGCGCGCCGCCCTCGTACCTCAATGGCGGCCACATCAAGTCGGAGAACGGCTCGGAACGTGGCGTGTCGCCTCACCCATCAGACTCTTCGCGCTACTCGTCGCAACAACCGCAGCAGCAGCTTCCCTCGTACCCATCCATCCCCCAACAGCACATGAACGGCTTGCGATACCCATCGCCTTCGCAAATGCAGGCGCCCATGCCCATGCTCAACAACAGCAATTACATTCCAAACCCGCCAGACCACGCGTACGCCCAGCAGCAACAGCAGATGGCGGATGCGCAGGTACAACACCAACACAACGGTGGGCGCCCCGCATCGGACACGGGTCCACCTAAGGCCTTCGCGTGCTCGACATGTGGTAAAGGCTTCGCGCGACGCAGTGACCTCGCACGTCATGGTAAGAAGCTTGGGCCGCAACACCAAAAGCAAAGCACTGACTGAGACATGCAGAACGTATCCACAGCGGTATCCGCCCTCACGTGTGCGACTACCCCAACTGCGGCAAGCAGTTCATCCAGCGCTCGGCTTTGACTGTGCACCAACGTGTCCACACCGGCGAGAAGCCTCACATGTGCGAGCGATGTGGAAAGGTATGTTCGGGCCCTTGTATTCTGCCTTCGTAACTAACATCGATTAGCCTTTTAGCGACTCAAGTTCGCTGGCCCGCCATCGCCGTATCCATTCTGGCAAGCGGCCATACAAGTGCCCGTACGCCGACTGCCAGAAGACTTTTACGCGCCGCACTACCTTGACCCGTCACCAGAACCACCACACTGGTACTGTTGAGGAGGCGGCTGCTGCTACTGCTGCGGCGCTCGCATCCCGTGCTTCTGCCTCGAGCAGAACCGGTCGTTCCGATGGTGGTGACTACTCCGAGACGGCGTCACCACTCGGCACGCCCTCGCCCAACGACCGTACACTCTCCCTTTCTCCGGCAAACGGAATGCCTGCTGGTGGTATGCCTGGTCTGCATCGTCAGGGCTCCGACTACGCCTACATGGGCGGTATGAACGTCCCTCCACACATGCGTCATGAGATGCCCCAGCCCAGCCCACGTGCCTCACCCGCACTCACAGCCCAGTCGTATGCTTCCAACAGCTCTCGTCCGGCCATCACATCACACCCCAACGCCTACGGCCCACCGCCGATTCTTGAGCCCCCCACAACCGCAAACCACAACCAGTCTGGAGGCACCACAAGCGCCAACGGAAGCCCTCACATGTCTGCCATGGGCTGGCAATCACCCGGCCAGCAAGCTCTTCCTTCTCCTGGCGCACAAGACAACGGCTACGTCTATCCTGAGCCGCAATACCAGGCACAAAACGGCATGTACTACCAACACAACAACATCCGCCGGCCCAACAGCACCGAACCAGACCACTACAACCCCAACCAACGGGAGATGGGTAACGGAATGTGGGCTCCCGCCGTTCAATAGGCGTGAGCTGACGTGGTGCTAAAAATCACATTCGATGTAATGCTTGAGCCTTCTCGCGTCATGGTTGTCGTTTTCCTGTAAAACTAATACGTGCGAGTCTTTAACACTGGTGTTTTCTCGGCAGGCAGGACTTATACCCCTGTGTCTATCAAAATTTTCCTGTCTCTTTTTGGTTCATCAAGTCCTTCTCCTCATCTCGAAGCTGGGGTTTATTTCGGTGGCGGGGTTTCCCTGGGTTTCTTTTCTCTCTATCGCTGAGAGACAAGGCGTTGTGGCGTGCCTCTCATACTACACATGCTAGACTTGGCAAAGGGCGTCCTGGGGCTTATATGTGTCGGTCTGTGTGTGTGGTTTCCCTTTTTTTCCGTCATCGTTAGACTGGTCGTTTTAATGAAGGATTTATTTCCGACACAAGCTCTTTAGACTACATCAACTAGTATATTTCTGCGCGAGCGGAAGCCCAAATAAAAATTCAAAGCTGTAAAATTAATCATCCAAGGACTGGCGAATGTGCATTATGTGGTTCATCAACTAAAGACTGGCGAGTGTGGATTATGTGATGGTGTTGGCTGCCCTAGATTCGCTCATCGGGCTCAGCGCATTGAGCATTACCCATTACACCCAAGATCGCTGCCCAGGCGACAAGAGAGGCCTCGTCAGCTCAGTCGCAACCTGTCCGTGTAATTGTCGCCACCAAGCGCGTGTACATATCGCAATGTCAGGTCCTTGAGCGTGAAGCAATGCCCTGAAGCAATTCTCTATCGAGTTGGTCGTATCCGTATCCAACTTGCTCGTGCCAGGTACTGACGTCGGCGCTTGGACCCTCAATTCGGTCGCTCGGCCTGAGGTGGTCATCAGCGCACCAGCCTCGCATTACGTCTATCTACGTCTCTCCTGCGTGTCCATTTTCCCCCAGCTTGCCACAACTCACGCTGCCACATTACCTCAATCTCACCATCGCTGGGCATTCACGAGGACCGCAACTCGTCGCGCAGTTGATTGCTTGCGCCCGTTCCCATAAGTGGCACGTCATCCGCCCAACGCTACCGTATACCTCAGCCACTCTCTGGCGACCTTCCCTCCCGACAGCTCCGACCCTGCGACATCGCAAAACCTGAGACGGAAAATATACGGCCAAGATGAGTAAAATCGCGAGATCGGTCAAGAACGTCACCAAGGGGTACAGCCAGGTCGAGGTCAAGGTTCGCAATGGTATGGAGTGTCCATGGAGCTGCACATACGGCGTAGCTGACAATCGCAGCAACCAGCAACGACCCATGGGGACCTGTAGGGTCTGATATGGCTGAGATCGCCCAGATCACCTTCAATAGGTACGACGGCTGCACCTCTGCGCCGAGCTATGCTAATTGCTACCCAGCTCGACCGACTTCTACCAGGTCATGGACATGCTCGACAAGCGCCTCAACGACCGAGGAAAGAACTGGCGTCACGTTCTGAAGTCGCTGAAAGTGCTCGACTACTGTCTACACGAGGGCTCGGAGCTCGTCGTGACGTGGGCGCGCAAGAACATCTACATCATCAAGACATTGCGCGAGTTCCAGCACACGGACGAGGACGGTCGCGATGTAGGCCAGAACGGTAAGCGCGCCTCACTTTGCGAAGAAGCACGTTACTAAGACGACTGCAGTGCGAATGGCCGCTAAAGAGCTGACTTCCCTCATCCTCGACGAAGAGCGACTGCGCGCCGAGCGAGCCGACCGGAAATCATGGAAGTCGCGGGTAACAGGCATCGAAGAGTACCCCGGTGGAGGTCACCACGGTCCAGACGGCGGAGAGCGATCGGCGCGCCCGCGAAACGGTGAACAGCGCCGCAACCGTAGGACCGAGGAGGAAGACCTTGAGCTCAGGCTAGCGCTCGAGGCAAGCAAGAACGAGGCAGAGGAGGAGAAGAAGCGTCGCGAACGCGGAAACAGGGCCGAGGAAACCGACGACGACCTGGAAAAGGCCATCAAGCTGAGCAAGGAGGAGGAAGAGCTGCGCCGGAAGGAACTCGAACAGACCAACGCAGACCTGCTATTTGGCGAGACGACTGCGCAACCAAACACCTACCAGCCTACGGGTAACAACCAGGGATATCAGCAGCAGGGTCAAGTAGACTGGTTCGGTAACCTCATGGACCAGAGCCAGCAGCAACCTCAGAACACTGGTTTCCTCAACAATGCGTACGCTCAGCCTACCGGTATGCAGCCTCAGCAGACGGGCTTTCAGAACGGCTACGGCGGCTACGGTGGCTTCCAACAGCAACAGCCTACAGGCTTCGACCAGTTTGGCGCCCAGCAGCAGCAGCAGCAATACTTGCAGCCTCAGCACACTATTCAGCCACAGCAAACCTCGTTCAATAACAACCCCTACGGTCAGTTTGGCGGCTTCGGCGACATGAATCAGCAGCAAATGCAACAACCGCAACAAGAGCAGTCACTCCAGCCCGGCAGCCACAACCCATGGGCAAGCAACAACACCCAAGAGGCCCTCAAACCTCAGCCCACAGGCTCCAACAACCCCTTCGCACAATCGTTCAACAAACCCCAGCAGCCAACTACATCGTTTTCACAACCCAGCCTGAACACGCTGAGCGAACAGAAGACGCAAACCCAATTCAACAACACTCCCTCGTTCAACCCCCCAGTATCTTTCCAGCCACAACAGACAGCTCAGCCACCTCAGCAACAGCAGCAGATACCTCAGCCCCCACAAAAAGAAATGGATCCTAACGCTGCGCGACTCAACGCGCTTCTCGCGACAGGTGAAGGCCAAGATACGTTTGGCAACGTGGGCAACATGCGCATCCCAGCCCAACACACTGCTCCGGGGACTTTTGTCAACTCTGCGGGTTCTGGCTTGAACCGGGTCAATGCGAATGCTACGGGTAACAATCCGTTTTTGAACAGCCAGTTCACCGGAATGCCGCAGCAGAATCGGATGATGCCTGCGGCAACTGGGCCTGTGAATGGCTTTGGTATGGGCGGTGGTGCTGGTGTTAATCCTTATGGGAGTGCTAATCCATTTGGTGCGCAGCAGCCTGGGCAACAGCAGCAGCAGCAGGGTCGCCAACCTGGTGCTAATAATCTGATTGATTTATGAGGGGGGGATTGAGAATCAAAGAGGGAGAAGGGAGAGAGAGAGAGGTGTAGAGGCGAGGGAGAGAGGAGAGGCCTGGTGGAAGCTTTTATCCGCCAAGTGCTTTGAGGGCTTGCTCGAAGTCTTCTTTCTTCTCGATGGTTCTATAGTCTTTCTTCTACAAATTGCTGAGGATTACACAGCAAGGAAAGTGGATGCTTAAAGCTAGAAAGGGATGGAAATGTGTGAGTTCTATTTTGATTCCCTTTTATTTTTCTATACATTATTGTTTCTGTTCCCACCCCGCCTTTTGACCACAACGCGGCTTGCACACACACACACAGTGGACGAGTGCTGTGAGCAATGATGTACTGGTGGCTAGTGGCTGGCTGGTGGCTAAGTGTAGATAATAGTCTGATGTGACAAGTACTCAACCCATGTTTTGTCACATGGAGACTATAATCGTTAATTATCTTTCTTTGACTTCGACTGCTCTTTTCCTACCATGGTTGTAGGAATGTAGAAAGTTATGGTGTGAACGCATTCACATTGAATATTTGTTCACCATGGATTTCCGACTCTACTGTACAAGTAGGACACGTGAGATGTGATTCATGCGCGCTGACGTTTTGCTCGCTCGCGGTCCCGATACTTTGTACGCGCTATTGCCAAACCCCGCAGTCACCCACTCCTCCGCGTCCCGAACCCACCTGCACTCTTGTCGTGTCCGGAACCTTTTTTGGCGCACCCGTGGCTGCGTGCTGCATTGGCTTCGTTGCCATCGGAGATGTTTACTGATGGTGCATTTTAGCTTTTGCTATCATACTTGAGAGCGCACCAGCATAGGAGTATTTGTCTAGACTCGACGCGCAGACGGACACGCTACCGTGGAACGCTATCACGACGCTATCGCTTGGCGACTTCAACGCGTCACAGCTTGTCAGCCATCTTCCGTCGTGTGACCTGGACATGTACAACTTGTCTGTATCGCTATCTTTCTGATGAGGTCGTCTTACCCAGGAATAAATACAGTTTCCAAAGACTCGGCCGGACACCTCGCAAGACGCCCCGAATCCACCATGAACACCCGAAAGCGTACCGCACAACCATCGGAAGACAAAGCGCAATCCCCAAAGCCTAAGAAACTCCGCGCTCGCTCTCCATGCTCATCCAATGTCTCTGCCAGCCCACCCCAAGACGCTTCTGCGCCTGCCGCGCAAACCCGCAGTGGCCTCCTCACACCAGAAGCCAGCACATTGACCGAATCGCACTTCCCCTTCATGAAGCTCCCCGCCGAACTCCGCATCCACATCTACCACATGGCCCTCGTGCGCGAAGACCCTCTCCTGCTGCACGCCGACCGCGCGCCCGAGAAACCCGACGAAGACAACAACAATTTCACTGCTTACGTCGGCACGCGCGGCCAGCAGCAGCAGCAGCAGTCCACCTACGTGCCCGGCCGCGAACCACCAGGCCACGCTTTCCACCGGCCGCGGGCAGCATCAGGCCCGGAGCGCGTACCGCTCTCTGATCCCATTGTGCCTGAGATTCTGCGGCTGAACAAGACGATATATCGGGAGGCGCGGCAGGTGCTCTACAGCGACAATGTCTTCACGCTCAGTCTGACGAGCGGCATCCACACGCTGAGCACCTTGCACCAGCGCAGCAGGAGCCTGATCAAACACGTCGTTCTCACCATACCCTCGCACCACGATATCCTCGACGGCTTTGCCGATCTCGTGCGCCTCGGCTTGCGGTATTGCTGGGGGTTGAAAACGTTTAGGATTATACTGCAGGCTAGTCTGCCGGATGATGGGAGGGTTACCGGCGCGACGAGTGTGTATGCGAATGCGTTTCATATCCTCAGGTGGTTGCCAAGGGGTTGTAATGTCGGGCTCGAGGGCAATGTTAGCGAGACGGTCAAGAGGGTGGTGGCTGAGGAGGGGAGACTGCAGAATGTGCTTGATGAGGCGTCGTATCTGAAGAGGCAGCATCAGATGCCTGAGAGGCACTAGGCGTGAGTGGAAAGATATTCATATGATGAGGGGGGGATTGTGGTTGGCTACCTGGAGCACAGCACGTGTTGATATGACGAGAGGTTGCTTCTGCCAGCTTGAAGCGCATTGCCTTGCTGAGCGTAGCCTGAATCTTCGGATGGCGGTGTTGATGATATGATCAAGAGTGACTTTGGCCTACTCAAGAGCAAGTGTTGCCTCATCTTGTGTATCCATCAGCAAGAAACCTGTAACTTGAGTAGGCACCTTTTGCTTAGGCACGTATCATCTTTTTTCTTTCGATTTGCTACCATGTTATCTAGGCTCTCGAGAGGGGTTGCGGCGTGTGGTAGCCCGGCAAATGCCATCAAACCGCGTGACTACAGAAGCGCGAGTCAACGTAACGTCTGTCGTACGGAACCGCTGCGCCTTTTTAGTATGCTTCTTGTCCAGCACGTGGCGAGTGTAACTTCCGCTTCATAGGGCTGCCCTAGCGAGGTCAAACGTGACGTGAGAAGTTTAGAATCAGGTAATCCATCGACCGCAATCTCGACACAACAGACGACGCCACACCCGCCTGTGTTGCAACGTCTTTGACAAGTTATGAATAATGCACAACTCGCCTCATTCCGTTCCGACGTCGAAATGGCGGCGTGAGATTTTCCTCGTTTCGCAACTGCTTATGCAGCACCTAGCTCCTACCACTACTGGCTAGTGGCTTACGAGGTACCATCTCAGCTCAACATTTGTCGTGGGTTACCAAGTTATTATACGAAAATGAGCGAGGACTGGTCGATGCCAAAAATGGGCACCCAGCTACTACGTGTGTTTACTCGTCGTTGCGCCTCTTCAAACGCACTTTGTCAACACTGCCGGCCAAAGCGAGATTCATGCTGATGAGCGGAACCATGAAAGCCGCGATGCGGTCAAAACTGCTCCGCCTGCTCGTGACCGTTTTTTCCCCACAAACACCTCAGCTCGGGTCGCGTTTCCGCGATGATTCAGCTATTGGGGTGAGGGGGAGGTGGAAGTATCTTGTCTCCCGACTGCTCCGCCCGCTCTTGTCCATTCTCTATCGAGGCTTCAGCTCGCATCACGATTTCAAGATGATTCAGCCGTTTCAGTCTCCTACCCTAGCTATTAGTACGCCGGATACAGAAACAAGTATCGTTGGGCAGAGAGGAACAAGCGGCATGTGTCGCACAACGTTGCAGAACAGGCATGACTAAATCTCCAAAAGAAATATCCCATGGCTTTGGAATCTTCAACGATCACATCACCATGCTGTGCGGCGAATTTTAAGGTTAAGGTTGGCTGTAGAATGACCAAGTTGTGCGTTGCTCGCCTCCGCCACCCATTGGGTGCCGTTGCTATTCTTGTAGCGTTTACTCAGCACTGCCCAGGAAAAGCTGCGGCAGTAGAAGCCGTGTCCCTGCCTCTATCAGATCAACGTCAACGTAAGGTAAAGACCAAGCTTTGTTAACTGCTTGGATGTAACCCTGCCAGTTTACATTTACGGACTGATCGGCGGCTCAAAAGCAAGCCTTTGCCAACGCCTTTTGGGACATAATCGAATCCCATAACTCTGGTTACCCTTACGCACTTTTCTGGCGCCATGGACTCCCCTTCCAACAACGTATCGCCACAAGCTCTCTCGATAAAAGGTGGACGACCGAAGCGGGCAGCAGTGAGCGAGGAACCAGGCAAGAAACCTAAGAAACCCAATAGCGAGATACGGAAGCAACAAAATAGGATAGCTTCACGCAACTATCGTATGTTAGTCTACTAGTCGTCACTGATGGCGGAGACAACTAACACGCATGGTGTAGGAGAGAAGCGCAAACGCAAGCTTCAATACCTCCAGCAGTTGGTCAACGATGATTCAGACAGCCACCAGGACCCAGAACCCTCGCCAGAACAACACGAGATATATCCGCGCTCCCTATCTGCAGACTACCAAGTCGCAGGCCCAAGTTCGTCACCCTATATAGACCCGTCCGATCGTGCTCTACGTGCGAACAGCGCAGTTGTAACACAGGCTATACTGGCTGCTACTGTCGCGTCTTTCGACACGAACCATGTCCCAGCTGCTGAGCAAGCCTATCCTCCTTATCAACCCAACTGGAATGCGTCCGTTTACTCTCCACCTCCGCCAGCGAACATACCCTGGAATATGCCGCCAGCGTGGATGGAGAGCCTCGCGTATCCTTCTCCCCAAGCTACCATCACCCGACCACCCATGTACAGATACAACACTCATCCAGCACATTCGACATTCCAGCAAGCGCATACACCACCCGCGCCCTCACACTTGCCCCGCGAATCCCTCCTCCCGAGCCCGGATCTATATGGCTACAGCAGCGCGGACTACACATATCACAGCCAGACATCTAGCAATCTCAACGTGAGTCTGCCTACCTCGCATTCGCCTTATTATCAGGGGTATCATCATCATCCTGCCCCGCATTGAGGTTCGAAGTCCTCTTTCCCAAGCCTTCCTTATTCGGAAGATTCGGCTGCGAACAGCGAAGGCGCATAAGCTGACATGAACCACAAACTAGCATGACGTGTTTGGACACGATGGCTCGCTCTTAGAGCAGCCAATTTTCATCTGAAACGTTCTTGTAAGGATCTTTTCTCGGTGCCGCACTGCCATCTAAGCTACCTTTGTCAAGAAAGCAGTGCTAAGACAAGAGACCACACTCAGCAGAGTCAGTTTGACTTGTTGCTCAGCTGCGCAAAATCCTCTCCTAGAACCAAAAAGACTCAGCAATAAGGAAAGGACAAACAATTCGCAAGTTCGACTAGCGGGCTGGCCGCAACTCCACCATCCTTCGAACGAGTATCTTACCCCCATCAGGCATGTTTCTGCGTGGAAAGCTTACGCCAAGACTACTTGCGACGCTGGCAGTATGGCACCACATCATGATATCTGAGACCGTGGCCACGCGGTCTTTTGCCAACTTCGCGGCTATCCGGATTGGACTAAATAGAAAGAGGGGTATCTTGACTGCGGTACCCGTATTCACTGGGAAGATCAAGGTTGAAAAACATTGCCGTTGACGAGAACCTTCTTGATGCTCAGGGAGGTTATAGGGAATATCGCTTTGGAAAAAAGATTGCTTCTAGGTGTTTAGAGTTGCGGCTGACGACTAACATGCGGCGGGAGGCGGAAGG
>NW_026260193.1:0-72067 GCF_024291825.1 Alternaria postmessia | reverse complement strand
CAGTTTAAGAGCTCTAAACTGAACTGACTGATAAGACGAGAGCTCTAAACTGACACTGAACTGACTGCCAAGCAATCAGTCAGTCAGTCAGTCTCATCAGTTTGGATTGATTGTTAGCAACTCTGCCGCACAGGCTGCTTTCCAAATCTCGAACGCGAAATACGCACCCAGTGAGAAGACATCTACGCATGCCGAAAGCAGGGTCTTTCACATCATCAACCGTCCCTTCTACTGTCTTCCTCGTCATCTTCCTCAAGACCCTCAGGACCAAGACGGAAACTTCAACCCAGCACCCAGATTCCTTCCCTTGGATCTGGTTCTCTACAATCTTTCGCGCCGTGGCAATGGAGAGATTTCAGCAGCCATCTCTACAGTGCCACCCGAAAAAGCGAATAAAGGACACGAATTCCTGAGAGCAAGTATAGGATACGACTTGAGCGACGTGGGACACGCCGAGCTCGCATACGCACCAAGCCAGACACAGCACCCCGGATATACTGGCATTACAGATACTTACATGGAGTTTGTGAGAAGTGGCATTATTGTACCAGTAAGAGGATGGGTTGACAGTGTTGCACAGGCAAGTGACGGTGTCTCCCTAGACATTGGTCTGAAGCAGTACGAGCCCTGGTATCATGGATCGGGGAAAGAGCCAAAGGTAACTACACTACTCCTAATTTCAGTAGTGACGAAGATACTGATAGCTTACAGAGCCAGAGCAAGATCTGCGACGTCGTGGGTATCATCGAAGCTACCGGCTACAAAGCCGACCTGGACTGGCTTGACCCTTGCGTCAGAGGCCTTCTTGCCGACGATAGCACCGCACCAAATTCACGTATACCATATCTCCTTTCCCGTGGGTCGGTGTTCTCTCAGCGAGTCCCTACAATTGGGTTTGTGGGCTTCTATGAGGGTCCTTATTGGGGGGTGATGGAGATGCAAGCTCGACTTCTTGCTCAAAGCTGGGCCAAGCGGGATTCTGAGCAGCTGCCGTCTTTATTGTCCGAATTACACAGATACGATGACACGAAACGCATGCAAGAAGCGATGAACCAGAAATCGCTACAGGTACCTCAGTTCTGGATGGCAGATTACGTTGGTTTGATTGAAGAATTTGCACGAGGAACAGGCGCCTCGCGCGACGACTCGCTATTTGGCGGCCAAACGGGTCCTACCTTTCCATCGCGCTATCACCATGCAGGTACCAATGCCCAGGCGAAGGAAGTAGTCGAAGACGTTGCCAAGGTACTCCAGGCTTCCCAAGAAGATGCTCGGTTCGTTGCTGCCGCAGTGTTTACAGGTATGCAAGGTGTGTGGAACATGACACGCAAAATTGACTCACATACCAACACACCTGGCGGCGTGTTTGTGGGCACAGCACACTTCCACCCACGCCAATCTACCGATCCAACCACTTACATATCCGAATACCTGTACGTCGAACAAGGCACATTCACCATGGATACTGGCCTGTCTTTTCCTGCGACTCGCCGTTACATCTATCGATACAATGAGATACGCGACGAGATCACAGCATGGTTTGCTAAAGATGACAACAAAAGTGTAGGAGCACTGTTCAACACGTGGGGGTTCTACGCGCCAGTTGACAACAAGTCTGGATGGATGGCCAAAGGTTATCATTGGTGTGATCCGGATACGTACCGCAATCACTGCGAGTTCAAGTTTCGCGGTGCGAAGATTGAGCGATTCATGATCAGATACGAGGTTGAGGGACCGAAGAAGGATTACTCGCATGAGAGCTGGTATGAGAGAGCAGGGGCTAGCAGCAGTTGAATGGAGATTTAGAGGTTCGTATAGTGTCGGAGTGACTGGTACCATCGACAAGAGTTGTGCAAAGGTAGTATAGCACCGTTTCTTTTTTCACACAAGTTTTCACGGGAAGTACCGATGAACAAGGCAAGAGATAATTGCGCCTTCTCACTCATACCTGTCAGAATCGGAAACAGCGTCGGCGGAAGTGTTAACGGTCACAGCTACGGTCTCAGTGAGTTGGAGATGATCAGATATTGGCTTATAGTAGCTCCTGGCATATCATCGATGCCATAGGTGCAAGAAGGTAGGCCCTTAGCACTATGTACAAAATACAATGTCAGATTGGATGAAGAATGGCTCTGGAAAAGTGCCTTTGGAGTGTTATGTATTCAAAGGGTATCATATACATGTCGTCATATCGTACAGCAATACATCGTTATGAAATCTCTGGCATTTCATGTGTCCATCTGCTCAACACCCCCGTTAACAAGTGAACTAGGGTGTGTGGGTGGACCGTCTCGCCCTAGGCTCTTGAGATCTGCTAGCAAGGTTCTGAGATGGTTCTCACGGTTCTGGTTGCTGCCCCATGTGACCGCCTGGGAGTAATACAGTATATCCCAGGCCTCGTCACTGATATTTTGGAGAAAGGTAGGTAAAGATCGCGCTTTTTGGTACGAGCGCCAGAGAATCCGGCGGATGTCGTCATTTGCGCCGATGTATGCGAATTCAATGGCTTGATTGAAAGACTTCAGCGCGGGCGAGATGTTAAAAGGTGGGGGCAGATGAACGCGGAGTCGTTGGAGGGCGGCAGAGTGTTCTGGATCCTGGAGGGCGGCAGCCATACGTTCTTTGAGCGTAGTAGTGCGGTCGTCTTCGAGTTGGTAGGGATCAGGTGCACTATCGTGCGCAATAGTAGTAAGATCACCTTGCTGTTGCTTGTTTTCTGAGATGAGCTTTTGAATGTACATGAGCTTCTCCATCAACTTGGGGTCTTTCATGATTTCGTCAACTTTGGCTTGTAGCTCGGCGGGAACATCTTCCTCGTCCTCCACAAGCTGCTGGGGCTGCGATGCCTTCGACTCGGCAAACTTCATGATCTCCTCCGCTAATTCTTGCGGGTCCATCTCACGTTCGAATACACCGTCTTGATCTTGGTTCGACGACGAGTCTTCATTGAGGGCTGCATCAAGTTCAGACTCAAGGCCGCTGTCGCCACCCAGCGACTTCATGATATCCCGCATCTGATGTAGGAGTTTATCCACATCCTGCAGGTCCTCGGGCGTTGTCATGGTGAGATCGTCATCTGGGGCCTCAGCTTCAGCGATAGCGTCCTCTGTGTTTCTCTGGTACTCCTCCCATTCAGTCTCTAATTTCGGGCTATCGAGATGTTCGCTCATAGCAGCAACCTTCTTCTGCATAGCTTCGTTGGCCCCCAGCTTGTCCATTGCCTTGTTCAGCATGGCTTGATAATCGGGGTTGTCCATTTCCTCCACATCTGGCATCTCGTCGATGCACTTTTGGAGGTCAGCCTTCGCATCTCCGATATCCGGATCGCTGACAATGTCTTGTAGAGTTTGGAGTGTGGCCGTCCGTAGGCCAGTCTTGAACTCTTTGCTTTCCTTCCCTGCTTCGATGGCTGCCTGCTCTTCTAATTGCTGGAGCTCTTTCCTCGACTTGATGCCTTCCTTGATATCCTTGAGCTCGTCCGTCAATTCGGCGAAGTTTGGGTTAGCCAGTAAGCTGTCGATCAGTCGCCGGTTCAGCCTTGCGTCGTCGTAGTCCGGGTTCTTCTGTGATTCCTCTATCATCATGTACATCTCTTTGTCTTTCTTGCGATCTTCCGGTGTGGCTAAGCGTTCAACGAGACGCTGTGGCGTGCCTTTGTCCAAGTCCTGCTCATACCAGTTGATGACGGGCATATCGTCACGTTCGAGTTCGGCGTCGGACAGCGGGCGCATAAGCCTGTCCGTTTCCGCATCGTTCTCGAAAACGGATTTTGTGCCTTTGAGCTTGTCCCGTATCGCAGACCTGGATCCGGTCGTCGCATCCTTCTCCGTCTCATCGGGTCGGCTGGCTTTTGTGCGTTTTCCACGTCGAGGGCACGCTGGTAAAGGGTGGAGTACAGAGCATGTTGTAGCACGAGGCCGTGCGAGCGCCCTCAAAAGTAATCGGGGAGATACATGTGTGCGTGCGAGCATTGTGATGGTGCTAATGGTGGCAGACTCCCTGTCGCTGTTTCCCCAAAGTTCTGGCGCGGATGCAAACGATGCAAACACCACGTCATCTTGGCACCCCCGAGAACTCCGCAAATGCTTGCCAAGAATTACTCCTGCGAAGCAAAGCCCTCAAGCACACCAAACATAGTTCTGACACCGTTCTCCACGCTGAGGCCCTATCCGTCATCGTCATCATCATCCCCGCGAGAGCCACTAACAAGGCCATTATCAAAGGCTTCGCTGCGCCTCCAAGTATGCTCGTTGAGAACGCCTGCCAGACTTGAGTCTTTCTCCGCCCACTCGACTACTTCTCTTCAACTGCTACCTGGGTTTGTGATGTTCTTGTTCGAAGAGTCGCATGTCAATCAAGATGTGTGCTTAAAGCGGAAACATGGAAGCTAGAGAGAAAGAGCAAAGGTTGCGGCAGTGCGGCGGAGGCGGCCGTGAGTGCCTTATAAGACCTCGTGAAATCAGCAGCAAGTGAAGCTTGTTTAAAGGTTGCACCGTGTTCGTTCCAGAAACGCGCTGTTTATCACAGTCTCCGACTGGGAACGCCTTTCTAGGAAGCTTACACCCTGGTCACTGATCAACCAACAACTCACCATGCATCGCTTCACGAGAGTGAGCAAGAATCACGACATAAGTCTCTTTGACTATGATCTACTACCAGCATGTGCGAGGTCATGCCGTATCCTGGAGATCTCTGAAGGCAACGGTGTTCCACCAGCGGCTCCGATATCCGATCTGTCCACATACAGAAACTGCGTGTGTCAGTCCGATTACCTGCGCAGCCTCCATACGGGTGGAGTGGTTTGTCAACATGTATGTAATGAAGAGGACGATGAAATTATCCACAGCTACTACGTTAATATGTGTACATCTCCAAAGCCAGCGAAGACGAACATGTTCATCTCCACGTTGACCATGAGTTCAGCGGCTGTACGAACGACAGTCGCATCCAGCCTGGTCTATCACCCAACCGTCGCGACCCCTGCATGCACTGAGACAAGCCAGGGTATCCCAAAGAGTGACTACCAATGGTACGTATGGGACCTTTATCCTCCAAACCATAGGCTGATGGTTCCAAGGTCTGATCAGAACAGCAAATACCTGGCTACAGCAGCTGGTGTAATTCTCGCAATTATTGCAGCTTTACTTGGGATAGTCTATTACCGTCGCCGTAACAACCATAATTCCAAGCTCGCGAATCAACAAGTCCATGGTCGCTCAATCGCCCTACAGTCACCCACATGCCAAGCAGCACAATCACTCCGGCTTGACGCTGAACAAGATCGGCACTTGAAGACAAGCGCTAATGCTGACTCGTTGCTTTTGGCGATACAGAGCCCTTCCGTCCCACCTCCATTCGCGCCGCCGACTCCAAGCCATAAACTTGGACATACCATTCGAGTTTATGCGAAGAGAGATAATGAGGGAGATGATCTTGGGAGAAGTGACGTCGAAGGACCTACCACCCTGGTGCGGTCACTAAGCAGAACGGAGAGGTTGATAAGGGAGAGGATTAGAATGACTGGTCGACCTGACATCCCAATCAGTGCGACCCCAAAGATTACAAGGTGACAAACGTGTAAACGTAGTATATTTTGCAAGGTCTGTTTTGGATTTTCGTGGCCATATGCATGAATGTGGCACAGCTGGAGTGGAAAGGGTAATAGTACAATACATAGGCAAGCCATGGGTCTGAATTAGATTCTTCTACCACAACAATGTGTTCATATAACGTGATCAATGGAATTGTATATTATAGTTAATCACTTGCGCGATATTGCAGGTATGATGAAAGAGCTGTGTTGGGCGCCAGACGATTATCAAGGTGAGCTATCCTGATGGGGTTAAGGCGCTACCCGCCCGCGTTTCCATCATCAGGAGCGCTGCATCGATCCGTCCTCGTCTTACTACATCCAGGGGGGACTATACAATAGAAACAATGATGATCAAATGGTTGCGCCACAAACGACCCAGCGGCAACGTGTCAGCATCGCCCGTAAAAAATACCCAGCGCTTTGGTACAACAGACAGCTGACTCTGTGCAGCCCCAAAAGACGGATTGTGCGTTTCTGGAACTACCAGGCGAGATACGCAATCATATATACGCCATGGCTATCTACCCAGAGTTGTCTTCCATTGTGATCGTAAATTGCACCAAACCGGAGCATCTTGCCGTGTCGGTGCTGAACCTTCCTCTCTTTCGCGTCAGTCGCCAGATTCGGGCTGAATGCCTTTCCTATATGTGCTCCAGGTTCCCTATACGGATCCTTGGCCTACAGACTGCGATTGTCTTCTTTTCTTGCGCAGGACCAGCTACCTCCGAGATAAAGGCACTCACCCTTGTGCAGCCAGCCATGAGCATTCTGGAGAGCAAAGAAAGTCGAGATACTGTGGAGCACTTTTTCGCAGCACTGAACAGAATGGAAGATTTGAACGAACTTGTATTGGAGGACATAGGGAGGAATCCAATGCTAGAACAGAGTGGAAAGGAACTGGAGTTTGTAAGGAGAGTGAAGGACTTGAGCAAGAGAGGCTTGGATGTGAAAGTTAGGTTTGGGAAAGAACGGGTGGTGTGAGTAAGACATGAGATGCATCACCGGTCGACACAGTCAGAAACCTGATTGTTGCCTTCTTGGCATTGTTCGTGCTACAAAACCCAGAAACTTCTACGAAATGGGCTCCCGAAGCATCACTGTGCTGTAATCTGTACCTTCTAACCCATAGTGTGTCAGATCCCACGTTACCACTGCAATGCCGAAAACACAAAGTCAGTGACAGTCCCGAAGGCAGTTGATTTGTCGCGACTTACCCTCCTTGGCTTGGAATCCCATTCTCTCATATAACGGCTTGCCCATTGGTGACGATTCCAAGAAGGCAGGTAGTCTTGCGCGATCCGCTTGCCTGGTACCCCAATCGAGCAGCATGGCCCCTGCACCCCTACGATAATGGTCTGGGTGCGTTGCGAGGATGTGTAAAACTAGTGTTTGTTAGCAGATCATCTCGACATGTTTGGCTGGGCACTGACAGTAAAAAGGCTTTGTTCCCATGTATTCTTTCCTTACTCGACTAAGAAAGGCCATGAAGTCCAGCAAGCCTTGTTGTCCTTTGTCTTTCTCGTCGGGTACCGGATACATCTTCTTGGCTTCTTCTTCACTTCGCTCCTGCTCGTTGATGCGCCATTTGGCGACTGCAATCATTTTCCCATCGAGATCGGTGTCAATGACTTTGAGGTAAATAACATCTTTCTCTTCGCTCCACGACTTGACGTGCTTGCCGACAGACTTTTGGACATACTCCTCTGTGATAGGATTTGGCGTGAGCAGAGATGTGATACCCCCGCCGTTGGCGAAGGCAGCAATCTGTATG
Organism: Alternaria postmessia; assembly: GCF_024291825.1. Taxonomy (NCBI): domain Eukaryota; kingdom Fungi; phylum Ascomycota; class Dothideomycetes; order Pleosporales; family Pleosporaceae; genus Alternaria; species Alternaria postmessia. Next base: position 64,703 of record NW_026260193.1, on the reverse strand, counting down.
GCGACGAACTCGTCAAAGTCGGTGGGAGAGGTTATGCGATGGACTTCAAGAGGCATGATGTGCGTCCACTTACGATACCTGAACTCTGAAACTGTTTACTGGAAGACCTTTCTTGCGCAGCGCTAGAGCTAGTTATACAATGAAAGATCATGGACTGGGATATTGCACAAGTCGCTAGTACCTTCCTCTTGGGGCAAAGGCGGGGTGGTGCCAAATACCAAAGTAGCCAACGTCGCCCTTTTCTCCTCGCGATTCCAGTGTTTCTGCATCGTAGCCCTTTTCTCTTGTTCTTTCAGCGTCTCTGCAGCGTAGCCCTTTCGAATCATCCCGACGTGTATGCGCGATGCATCAGCTTGAGAAGCGTTTTCCCACAGTGACGTTGGCGGCACAAATGTCAAGGCGTGCTCGTTCGCCCGCATCTGGATAGCTACGATGCTTTCGCAGACACCATGTCGCATGGACAAGCTCACCAAGACTTTTGAACGAGCCATGTTGGCGACGATCCGGTATTTCCGGGAAGCTGTGCGACCGTAGGTTTGGAACGCAGCTTGGCCTTGAGTCTGGAACGCATGACGATTCGGGATCTGAAGAGATGGAACGGGCTGCTGAAACAGTCACAGGATGTGAACACGGTGCGACAGAACTCAGAGTCATGAGACGTGATTTTAGCCGAACATCTTTGTCGGATGCGATTGGCTCGCCGTTTCCCCATAGTCTGGTTACAACGTTGGACGTCCTGAGCTCAGTCTGAAGCCGCATTGACGTCAAGTCACGCGGACAGCGAAGCATCAAATCGCAGGGATAGGAAACAACGCCAAGCATCTCACACCCAGCCCCATCAAATGGAACTCGCCGCCTCGGTCATCTAGAGTATCCATGCTGCGCATCACCCGTGGACCTCGGCAGTTTTTGTCACAGTTCCTGCTAGGTATACCGGGACAGCGGCTACTAGGCTGTAGCTCTAACCCTAATCCCGTTCCCGATGGCCTCGATTCGACATGGAAGGGCTCGTAGAATATGTCGCACGACACCCTTGACCGCCAGTATGCGTACTATTTGTGGTCTGGCATGACGTTTGATGTCTTTTCGAAAAGCAAGTGAAAACATGACAGATGTGTACATCGCATGTTCAAGCTCCTGAAAAGCGGTGGTTAATTGTTCAGCGTTGACCATGGCATTCTGCTGGGCCAGATTATAAGAAGACATGTCATTCGCTTCATGAGATGAACAGCAGCCCATCCATCTCTACTTCACTTCTCAAGATACCCGTACTTGTTTTATCTACATTCACCACATACTTGTAATATCTTAATACAAATTCCTTGACGGAATCAAGCCACACCCTCTACAGCCATGAAGTCCCTCGTCTTCCTCCTCCCAACCACCGCATTCGCCGCCCTTACTTCGATCACTCAGAACGACGTGAAGAATGGCGGCGGTTGCAAACCAATGACCGTCCTTTTCGCCCGTGGCACAACCGAACTTGGCAACATGGGCAGCATTGCGGGCCCGCCATTTGTCACGGCCCTCGGCGCCATGATGGGAGGTGCTGCCAACGTCGCCGTACAAGGCATCCAGTACCCAGCAGATGTTCCAGGCTTCCTTGTTGGTGGTGACAAAGGAGGCAGTCAGCTCATGGCGCAGATGGTTGGACAGGTCAGGGCGCAATGCCCAGACACTACACTGGTTATGGCGGGCTACTCGTAAGTAACAAGCAATTCCAACAGGATTTGAGGACTATGAAGCCTAACGGAACAACCAGACAAGGTGGACAGCTCGTTCATAACGCAGCAGATATGCTTAGTGCCCAGGACTCGGCCTTTGTGTCCAGCGCTGTCATCTTTGGTGACCCAAACAACGGCAAGCCTGTCGGTAAAGTCGCGGCCGGAAACACCAAGATCATCTGCGCAACTGGCGATCTTATCTGTGCGGGCCAGGCTGTCATCCTGGCGCCGCACTTGTCATATGGTGCTAATGCGAACGAGGCTGCCAAGTTCGTCATGAGCAACATGGCAGCCGGTGGTGCGGCGGCTGGAGCTGGAGCTGCTGCCAAGGGTGCGGCAGCTAAGGGTGCTGCTGCTCGAAGCGTGAAGGCAAAGTATTTCATCTCTTAGTCTCCTGTGTTGCTTCACGGGCCCTATCTCACCTAACGTAACAATGACGCAAACGCTGTATATATATACCTTCGCTCGTTCAGCAGCTGCAGGTCAGCTCGTATCACCAAGTTTAAATGGAAACTTGCGAATTCAAACATTTTCCAATCTCCATTCAAGTTATCATGCTTGGGATCATACCTAGGTACTCCACGCATCTCCTACTGTCTTTTTCGGAGCCCACGGTCAAATCTTCTCCCCTCTTGTACCAAGCCTAACGCTTTGGGCAGTATGAAACATGGATCTCAAGCCTTGATGAATCACCTAACTGGAACGAAGATCCTGTCGATGTCTGGTCCCCAACCTCCATCAATACCGCTGATCTTGACTTCATTCGTACCCTGCTTCAAATCGACGTGTATCACCGAGCTGGCTGGATCCCCTCCTCCATGGGGCAGGAATGCTAGCTTCTGCGTTTTCCCGTTCACACTAATATTTGCATACCTTTGACTCTTGTCACCGTTGAGATGCTTGATCCTCATCGTCGTGCGAGTCGTTGCTGAAGACTGGATATTGGGAAATGTGGCCGAGCCGGACGTGGTGCCGCCAATGTACCCAGCTGCCTTGGAGCCTGAGCAGGAAGAGCAGGCCTGAGATTTGGCACCGTTAGCAAGGTTTGCGCTTTCACCTTCGTACGAGGTTTCTTCGGGGCCGGAGGTAGTGGCCCCAGAGTTGGGGTCGAGAATCCAGTTGACTGTGTTCTTCATGCTGGCGGTAGTCCCGGAGATCTGAAGTGGGAGCCACACGTATGTGCTTCTCATCAAGTTCTCACTCTGCCATCGATCGCCCATGTATACGTATCCGTTCCCAACAGGCAATACAAAGGTTGTTTGAGAAGCGTACGTGTTTGATCCTGAGTCTGCAAACTTTTTCCACGAAGACCATGGTCCCGAAAGGGCCGTTGATGTACTGTAGTAGTTGTCGTTTGGGTTCCATCCGGTGAGCTGTGAAGCGAACATGAAGTATACACCCTCGTGTTTGATGACGGCTGGGGACTCATATTTCTCTTTCCAGACGTAGACATTTTTAGTAATGTTGAGATAGTCATCGGAGAGTGCGTTGATACGTAAGCCGTTGCTGCGCTATTCTTGTCAGTAATGTGGGTGCTGATGGTTGAACAAGAGAAGCCTACGTCTTCAGTGAGTAGATAACCCTTGCCGTCGTCATCAACGAACACGCCTGAATCTCTACTCTCGAAACCCAATGGTCGCTCGCTTCGCAAATACGTGTATTTTCCACAGACACTGTCTCCAACAGCGACACCGATCTTGGCCTCACCATAGTCGGCGCTGTCAATATGCATCCATAGAACATACTTGCCTGTTTGCTTGTTGTGCATAACCTTTGGTCTCTCGATGACACGATTGGGTCCTGTATCGCCGGATGCAGTACGAGAGATCAGGGCACCCTCATAAGTCCATTCGACGAGGTTAGTGGACGAGTAGCAGTTGATGTTTGTGAAAGCTGTTCCGTTGGTTTTGTCTTCGCCAACCCTATCGGTGTGTCAGACTGGGAGAGCTTGAGCCTATGCGTAGACCATTCCTACCAATACCACTTTCCTCCATCCTTGATGATGCCGGCGCCGTGAGCCTGAATGTGCTGACCTGTGTTTGTCTGAAGCGATGTCGTCAGTTAGCGTACCGGATGGGACACGACGCAACGCACTGCTGTCCAGGTTGCACCAGGGACGATCTGAAGTGTCGCACTCGCGACTGAGGCGGTCAAGCTAAGGCCTGCTAAACTAAGAAGGCGCATGGCGAAGTTGGGATATCAGAATGCAGATGTCAGTCAAGAATGGCGGGTCGAGGAAGCACGTCTAAGATATAGTGTCGAGCGACCAATAGGCCTAGCATCGTCATGCTAACATATCCAGTAGGATGTCCGCTCATCCCTCATTGACGGAAAATGGAGGCCGCGCTATGGAGTGTCACGAGTAAACACGAAGGTTTAATAGTTGGGGCGGCGTATTAACATCGGAGCAAGGGTAGTAGTAAACGAATTGTGGGGAAGGAGAGTTTAGGTGCGGAAACTATGCTTAATTGGACGTCTGTCGCGTACATTGCCATGGTGGCTGCATGGGTTGCAAATAGCCCGACGTCCGTGATATTGCGAGTGTGGGTGTCTGCACTCGGGAGCGCGTTGATGCGGAAGGTCATGGTCGTAGCGCGCTAACCCCCGCGCGGATTCGCCCAAACAAACAACGCTCCGGCCAGGGCCATCACAAGCACCACAACCCAACCCACCATGGCGCGCACGACCAAGTACAACACGGCCGTCTCGCCGCAGAAGACACCCATCAAGGTGCCGCTCAACGACGACCGACAGGAAAAGGCCATCCGCCGCCATGCACAGCAAGAAGCCCAGCGCAACTCGATGCGCGCCTCGACGGCTACTGCCACGCCTGGAAGACGACGCACGTTGCATGGCGCCGACCATGACAGCCCCCAAACGCCCTCGCAAGACCAGGACGACATGCCAGACATCACTGGCAACGCCGTCACGCCGGGAAACCGCGGCGTCATGCCCTTGCTGGCCAACTTCGAGGAATGGATGAAGATGGCCACGGACAACGTAGGCATACACAGCTGCACCCACTAGGTCGAGGCTGACGTGACGGGCAGAAAATCAACGCAAACAACTCGTGGAACTTCGCTCTCATCGATTACTTTCACGAAATGTCTCTACTCAAGGAAGGCGACGGCGTCAACTTTCAGAAGGCGAGCTGCACACTCGATGGCTGCGTCAAGATCTATACCAGCAGGGTCGACAGCGTGGCCACCGACACGGGCAAGCTGCTTAGCGGACTCGCAGAGAATGCCAGCAAGAAGCGGAGAGACGGTCATGACGCTGATGGAGGCGACGACGACGACGACGGCGAAGGCGAAGATGGTGAGGATGGAGAGGGTGGCCAGAAGAAGCGCAAGAAGAGGGCTGCCCGGTCGGCCGAAGCTACCCTCGCGTCTTCCTTTGCACAACTACAGAACAAGAAGATGGAGCTCGAGTTTTCAGTAGATCCGCTCTTCAAAAAAGCCTCCGCCGACTTTGACGAGGGCGGAGCAAAAGGTCTCCTCCTGAATCACCTGGCCATAGACGGAAGAGGCAGGATCGTCTTTGACAGCAGCGACGACGCAAACGATGCGACCGCCGACGACACACGTGCTACCCCAGTGCCCGAAGACGCCCATATGCAGCAAGACCAGTCCCAGACGCCCGATGCTATCGATGTCGATATATCTGGCCTGGCTGCCAGGTACTTTCCCGATCTATCCCAGCTCGACCGGGAGGACGTGTGCCCCTCGATGAAGACGTTCGACCTTGGTGATGTAAACGGTTCCATGGATCTTCCCTTTCTCAAGGCCCCCGATGACTCTGCCAACGAAGACGGTGCCAAAGATGAAGAAGACGAGGCGGGCAACCGGTCAGGCCTCTTTTTGGATGACGACAATCCTATGGGCTTCGACGATGACGACGACGTGAACATGGGCGGATTCGACCTACCTCCGGAAACGGGCTTTGGCGAAGGCGGAGAGGTCTGGGCTCGTCAAGTAATCCAACATCCACAGGCTCGCGTTCACACTATGGGCCTTGAAGGGGATGAGGAGCCAGACAGCGCCGAGGGTGCACTCGGCACTGGTGCTCAATATGGCGTCTCTATGATGCACGGTCGTGATCAAGAACAGGAGAATATTCTGACCTACTTCGATCAAGCTCTTAAGAAGAGCTGGGCAGGTCCTGAGCATTGGCGTATCTCACGAGTCAAGCATTCTGCAAAGGCAACACCAGCAACGAAACGGAAAGAGAGGGAGCCCTTCGAGATTGACTTCGCCGCACCCATGGCTCAGACACTAGCTGATATGCTCTACACGCCTGCAACATCCAATTCAACTATATCTCTACCAAAAGCGCAATGGAAGTCCAAGTCGCGTAATCTTCTCCCAGACGACAAGCATTTCAACTCGAAGCAGCTATTGCGTCTCTTCTTGAAACCCAAAGCACGTATGGACTCCCGAAAGGGCGGACGCCGTGCACAAGCACAGTCTGGAGACCCAGCACGCGTCGACGAAGCATACTGGGCTGATCAAGGTCAAGAAGGCGAGGGTGACGACATACAGGGCAATTACGATGCCGACTTCTTCCAAGATGATGGTTTGCCAATGCCTGGTGGGCCTATCGACGATGAGGACGTTTTCGCAGACGCTCGCGACCACTTTTCGCCGCCGCCTGACGCACCCGAAGCTACACTACCAATAGACGGCATGCTACCTAGCTCGCAGACTGACGCGTTTGGTGCGCAGCTAGTAACACAAAGCCGACGATTCCGGCCCGAATACGTGCAGTACGCAAGAGTCGCAAAGAAGGTGGACGTGAAAAGATTGAAGGACGAGCTATGGAAAGGTATCGGATTCGAAGGCGTAAGTTATGGAACCAACTCTTACATAGCATCCAAGCTGACCAATATTAGATCTCTGGGCCTCCTCAACCCAACGTCGCCGACGATCCAGCAAACAAAGCTGTCGATGGTTCATTGACTTTTACCGATGTCGTCAACAGCTTACAGGCTGTGTATCCGAAACAAACCATGGCCGATATCTCAACGAGTTATTGCTTCATCTGCTTGCTGCATCTAGCCAACGAACAAGGTTTGGTTATCGAGAATCAAGAGAAGTACGAGAACCTTACCATACGGAAAGACTTCACGGCGGAGTTGGATGTTGGTGGGGCATGAGGTCCTACTATCTGGGTCACTCATTCTCACAGCTCGCCTTATAGCTGATTGAAACACGACTCTAATTTATACATTATTAGAACCAATGATACCTTGCTTCATGAGCTGCAAGCGTTTGAAACGCTTGTTTTTCCCACTTCACCAGACGATTCCTTCCTACCTCCAAACGCTCCTGTTTCCCGTCGCAAGCCTCGTGCGCTTTGGTAATCTGTATTCATCCCCCAGGTTCGAAGCAGTAATGCCCGTAAGCAGTCGTGATACCAGAGCCCAGAATTGAGTGTACCTATGACTTTCAACAGTCCTCTAGCCATTTCCTTGTTCTTTAGCTGCGGAAGTCCTTTGTTTCAAGCGCTCTGGGCAGTATTCGGGACATTGTTCGTGTCCAAAGCAGTGTCGTCCACTCGATCCTGGTAGGTCGGCATGAACACAATGGTTGTAATCAGCCCCCTCCTTGTCCTTACCGCAGCCACGGCATCGTGATCTCAACAGGTTCACTCGATGTGAGTCAAGCACCAAATGGGACGGTCGATAGCAGTGAGAGTGTCCGCAGAGATGTGATACTTCGAACTGTTGGGGCACATCCCCGACGATGGTGGTGAACTTCAACGCGTATCTGAATCCCATAACATTCATGGCAGCATGCGTGTATAGCAGATTTCCCCTAAATGCTGGTTCAGGTTCTTGCGATTGATGTTGTGTACCCGGTACATGGTCTAGGCACTTCCAAAAGGATATCGCCAGCTCGTTGTTCCTCGAGCTACCCAACAACCGCGAGGGCCCACAACTTCAGTGTCGTTGAGAAGCACACGCCAGCACTCTCCATCTCTGATTTGCCGCGACAGTCTGAATCTCGCTGACCCTAGCCGGTATCTATGAAGATCAACCAGTTGCTGGTACATAGGTGCAGGTGGAACCATCAGTTGCTCCTCCAACAGTCGATCGGGCAGGACGGTGATCTTCCGGGAAATGCGAACTTCGATCATCCGCTGGACATTGCGTCTAGGAGGACTTTGGGCTATTGAGACGTTGTCCGTAGTAGAGTCTGTGGTCTGTTGCGTATCATGTTGATTTCGAAGTCTTCGACTGGACCTAGGTGCAGTATGAGATCTCAAGCAGGTACGACGATCGATCGGATTCAGAGTTGTTGTGGAGCCGATTATGCGAGCCATCTTTGGGAAGTAGAGTGTTATCTTAGAGTAGGAAAGTGTGAAGCAAACACCCTCGAGACAGTGCCCGTCTTGTGTACTGGTTGTATCAACATATGTAGATGACTTGTAGGTCGTCAATCAGATTTCAAGCAAACATAGAATCATCTACAAATACGTGATGAAGATACGTTTACGCCTAACGGTAGACTACATGTAGGTCACAACATCATGCATGGTACTCTCGGGATGGCATGCTGGCAGCAGGATGCATCTAGGATCGATATGACAAAGGACTTCGCGGCGCAGTACATGAATGAAGGAATAGGGCGACTGCAGCGATTCAATGAAGTGATAGCCCGTTGTGTTGTGAACAATTTACTGTCACAGTTGCCTTTTGGTTGTTTTTATTGGCCCGGCACCAACCGTCCCGTCTTCACGTATCCGCTAGTAAGGTGTTGCATATAAAGAAACGATACATCATTTTTCGCTACGTCTTCACAACCATACAGCGACCATCCATCCAGTGACGAGTCCGATCCACACATACAGTACTTTCTCGATCGCTGTGCTTGGTGCTTTTGACTCTGCATCCTGTTGCGGTGTAGACTGCACATTCTCCTTAAACTGTCCAACCACATTTCCCCGAGGCCAGTACTCGCAGACGACAAACCACCCCGGAGCATCGCCCTCACCACCACTGGTACCACCATTACATTCTTTGCGGCCGCACCCCATTGAGGTTGTCGATTTCCACACAAGTTGAGTAAAGTGGCCAGTTTCCTCGCTTGGTAAAGTCAGTAAGCACGTATATACATGGCGTAAACAGAGAGTTGAACAAACCTAAATTCCCCTGCTTTGAAATCGTACTTCGTGCTCTCATTTCCCCATGCCATGACGGTAAGCTCTGCGCTGCCATATCCTGAACCGAGATTCTCACCGTATGGTCCGCCCTACACGGTCTCTAGCATTAGCGCAGTCGACATGTCATTGTAGTTCCCGAGCCGCTGATCCTTCTCCCATCTGTGGGTATTGTCGCTTTGGAAGCGAGACATCGATTCCGGGTTTCAGCAGCGCGTGCTGGCCTAGGATCAAGTGGTGTAACGTACGCTATGCTCAAATTTGCAACCGTCTGCCAAGTCCTGAGCGTAGTCGGATAGCGTCGTGTTCCACTCAAGCTTTGATGCATTGTGTTGCACACGATACTCATTAGTGACGTTCATCAAGTCGTCCTGAAAAGAGCTGTCACTCGTGTATGATGTCGTTGCTTCGTCAGCAGCTGCGGCCAACACGGTCATGATGAGGGCGACGAGCATGCCAAGAAAAGGGCTTGGTTTCCACATATTGGGCCACTCGAATACGAAGGGTAGTGAATGTCCTGATGAAAGATACAAAGCTCGTGCGTGGACTGTATTGAAACACTTTTCGACGTTATAAGAAGCAAAACATGTAAATGTTTGATGAGATATCGACAGCAGTTTCGTAGTAAGTGAAAGCCGAAATCCGGTTTCTGAGCTACTGCAGGAGCGGCGACTCGAAGTTAACGGTCATCGTGTTGTTCCTTGGATAGGGCGCAAAGATTATGACGTAGGTGGATAAGGGAAGTTAGCGACATCAACCCCCTGTCCAGATCCTAATGCATGTCTGGGCAACGGATGGAAGCTGATCGGCATTTTAGGATATGTATCATATTTCTTAATCAACATACAACATGGCTTCAACAAACATTCCTTTCATTGTCCAGATTCGTTACTCGTATTATCATCAACTCTCATCAATCCAACCACACGATTGTCCCATAAGTCGGTAGTCCGTGCGTTCACTGACCATCGCAGCCATATACTTAAATCAAAATCAAGCGCAACGCCGACGCCAAACCAGAAGGGGTAGTCCAGAGGCCAAAGCGACACGCAATACGAAACGTACGACGCTAAAACGACCATGGTATCTGAACTTTTCCTTGTAATCGAAAACAAAAAGCCTCGAATAGAAAAGTGACAAATGACAGAAGATCAAGGCGCGTATCGCGACTCCCCAACAGTACCTGGTATATCTCGCGAAAAACAAAGAAGCATCGAGACGGCGCTTAAGCGGCCAACCGAAGAGCGCTGCAGCGGGGACGGGGCATGACTGTTCAAAAACGTGAAGGAGTCTACTAGCATCACTGACGCTCAACTCCGCAGCAGCCTCAGAGGATCCAGTCGACCATTTCTGGTTTCTCTGCGACCAAGCCTATTTCTTCTTCCTGACTTGGGTGCCAGCAGCCCATCTGAAGAAAGGTGATGGCGCAGGCTTCTTGCGAGAACTTCCGGAGCTGCCACTGCCACTGGGCATAACGACAACTGCAGGAGGGGGGGAACCACCAGCAGGATGTCCAGGAGGCGGCGGTGGGGGTGGAGGACCAGGCATGACACCCGGAGGAGGAGGGGGCACTTGCACGATATGTGCCTGAGGGAGGGATTGGCGTTTCTGGCTCTTGTCCCTCTTGCCCTTTCCTTTCAACGGAAGGTGGCTGGACAGGAACACTTGCGCATCCGGTGGAGGGGGCGGTGGTGGAGGAAACGCTTCTTTGGGCGGTTCCGGTGGTGGTGGCGGGGGTTCAGGCATTGGCCACATATGCATAGTAATGGCCCAGTCTGGTTGGATCATGGTTTCCCAGACCTGGGGGAGGATGATCTCGCCGTCCGGTCCGACGAGGTCGTAGTGGCCTTCATGAACGTGAGGGCCAATCACATCGACGTGCAGAAAAGCTTGCTTGATGAGTTCTTCCATGCCCTGACCGAATGTTAGCTCCAAATTGAGACCTGTTACCCAGACAACTTACCTTCCATGTTTTACACAGAGCCCACGGGAAGCTGAACTTGCGACCAACAGCATCCTTGAACTTGATTGGGGCCTTTGGAGCGTCGGATGGTTTCAACTTGGCGGCCTCTTCTTCAGCAGCCTTCTTTCCCTTTTCCAGGTCGTCCGCAGCAGCCTTGGCTTCTGCCAAAGCCTTCTCATGGGCCTTCTTGGTCTCCTCGGCTTCTGCGGCGGCTTTCTTCTCAGCTTCTTCACGTGCCTTTTGCGCTGCTTCGAGCATCAGCTTGGCTTTTTCGGCAGCGGCTTTCTTTTCTTCTGCAATCTTGGTTGCCTCCGCATCTGCAGCTGCCTTGTCGGCTGCTCGAGCCGCGTCTGCAGCCGCCTCACGCTTGAGTTGTTCGTCTTTCTGAGCAAGGATGAGGCTTTCGAGTTTGGCGAGCTTGTCTTCATCACCCCTCTTCTTTGCCTCGGCAGCTTCTTGAGCAGCCTTCTCGGCAGCCTCCTTCTTAGCCTTTTCTTTCTCGATTTTAGCCTCTTGTTGGGCAATGAGCAGATTTTCGAGGCGATCGAACTTGGCTAATTCAGCGTCTCTTCTTGCTTTCTCGGCCGCCTTTCTCTCCTCTTCCTCCTTGCCCAATAAGAGTTTCTCAAGCTTGGAGAGCATGCCCTCCTCCTTTGGATCAGGTTGCGCGGGAGCGGGAGGCGGAGGGGGAGGTTGAGCCATCATAGCCATAGGGTGCATTTGTTGCATGAGCTGCTGTTGCATGGGTTGCTGCATGAGTTGCTGTTGCATGGGTTGCTGTTGCAACTGCTGTTGTTGCATAAGCTGCTGCAACGTCTGCAGTTGCATCTGGTCAGCAGGGGTTTGGGCTGGCTGAGGCTGAGGTGGGGGCGGAGGCGGAGCTGGTGCAGCGGGGACATGATGTTCTTCTTCAGGCGGAGGCTGGGGCTTCGGTGTAGGACGCTTCGAGGGTGGATGCGAGGGTGGGTGCGAAGGCGGGTGTTGTGGAGGTGGAGAGTGATGCTCTGGATGTCCGTACGGATACATGTGCGGTGGCATGCCACCATAGGGCGAAGCACCGTATGGTGGGTAGTAGCCCATTGGTGAATAAGGCATCATGTCTGCTTGGGGCGCCGCCGGCATGGACTTACGATGACCCCTACGTGATTGACGCGGATCTTGGTGGCGTGGGTCTTGATGGCGCGGGTCCTGGTAATCGGGAAAGTAACCGCCGCGTGGATCGCCAGCCGAAGGAGGACCTTGAGTAAAAGGATTCTGGCCGTTAGGGGCAAAGGGGTTCTGAGCATAGGCCGAGTGTGCCTCTTGACCGAAGGGCACCAGCTGACCCGGGGGCGATTGTGCGCCGCCCGGGAAGCCGCCGTAGGGGTAGCGTGGATCCGACATCAAGCTGGGCGCATAGCCGTTGGGAGCATGTTGGGGTATGTGGCCCCAGCCAGCACTGGGATGGCCGGGAGGATGGCCAGGGTGGGGCGGGGCTCCGTATGGGTAGTCGTCGTCCTCGACCTCGAGAGCGTCCTGATGGACGGATTGGGGCCTTGGCCGCCTCGACCTGCGTGTGCGCTCCAGTTTGCTGCGGCTGCGGCTACGACTTTGGCTCTCGTGGCGCGAGGGAGGATCTGGGACGGGCGCTGCGTGACGCGAAGAGGCTCGATCTCGGTGCGAGGCCTTTGTGCGTGGTCCACGTGGAGGGGCTATAGCAGGTGGGGGAATAACGTGGCGTGCAACAGCGTGATGCGAGACAGCGTGCCGCTGCGCCGAGTGGTGCTTGCTGACGACTTGTGGACGCGAGGCCGAGTCGGAGGGGTTGATTTCGTCCTCTATGTAGTCCCACGAGCCTTCCTCGTCGTCGTCTTCGTCTTCCTCGTCGTCGTCGTCGTCTTCCTCGCCCTCTTCGTCTTCTTCGTCGTCTTCCTCGTCGGTCGCCTCCGAGGTGGTGTATTCGTCCTCGCTGGCGGAGACTACCTGGATGCCGGCCGAGTCCTCGTCGGTAAAGTCGTCGTCGTCTTCGAAGGCGCCCGTGTGGTTATTGACTGTGATTCCCTTCCGGAGTCTGATGGCCACGTTAGTGTCGCCCTTGACATGATAGCGGCGCTGGGGAGGAGAAATGGACACGCTCGACGGCGCGGTGCTGTGTGTTGCGCGCGACTTTACAGCGGAGCGCCGCGACGACGCAGCATGGGGCATGGCGCGACGTTGGGGGAGATGGGCTATGACTAACGGCATGAGTCTGGTGGTGCTGACGGAACCGCACTCGAGCCTCCTTCTGCTAGAGAATGGCCGAGTCCAGGGTTCCGAGGTGCGCGAGCAAGGTGCGGTGCGGTGTGGGCGAAGGGAGGATTGGAGGTGGAGCACAGGTGCGGGCGCGAGAAGATGTTAGGAGAACGCGGGGCAGGGCAGGAGATGGGTTGCTGTCCAAGGTTGCCTAAGCACAAAAACGGTACGCTATAACCAGTGGCGTATGGGTAAACAACAACAATCTCAAAATCCACGGCAGACTGTGGTCAGGCGGGACAGTCGGGCGACGTCTTGGGGAGGGCAGGAGAGCAGAAAAAGCGTCAACCCTGGCTGCCGAAACGGTTTGGTTCTAACTAGGCGGCTGTGTCGTGTCGTGCTTCGGTCTTGTCTCTAACGTCAAATCGATATAGTAGGAATTCGTGTTTCAAGGCCGGCGCCCAACCCTCCAGTCCAGACAATAGTGCGCAGAAAACGATTGTGCTGGCTCGGACATAGTCTGGCTGAAGCAATAGTAGATATGCTTGATGATGACGACAGCGATGTAATGTCTGCGATGTGATGTGGAAGCCGCTCTACTATACTCCATCTACAGTGCCCGTTGCCATTGCTATTAAATTCACCTCATCATCCTGCAGCAGTACTGCCATCGCTGGGAGTCATGCTACCTTTGTCTAGCCGGCTACGTGGTTCCAACTCAGCGGCCTCACTGACCGCTTAGCAGCCCAAACGATGCGGCTCATGCAGCCCAACGAGGGCATAGTCGGGTGTCTGACACGTGTAGTCATGAGGAGCGACGACTGTTTGCTTATTCGACAACAACGTCACCGTCGACAGAGCATGTCTGTGGAACAAGCTGCCTCTAACGTGTTTCAGAGCGCTCACGTACCAAGACAGCGTGCTGTATAAACCACGTCCAGTATACGCCCATCCATCGTTCCAATACAGAACTGGAACAACGAACAAAGCCAACGTATGGAGCGGGTTCTCGACATCGGCCGGTGCGTGCCGTTCGCCTATCTTAGCTGCATACTGGACCCACGTCGTTCGAGGAAAGAACGTAAACCTTTTTCGCCTACAACAACACGCGATATGGGTCGTGGACAGGTAGACAGATCGCCTAGAAGCCTGGAATGCCGGCCTGACTGTTCAGTCGCTGTGTCTGTGGTACTGCAAACTACAGGAATATTATTGTCTTCACAGCAGTTTAATATCCTCCTTGCCCTGAAGCTACACACTATTACTTTTTCGCAAAACTGTATCACAAAATACTATGTATACTTCCAGGACTGAATTCGCTCTCGATTCCAACACCAAAAGACCTTAGCGTGTTCCGGGAGGTATTCGCATAATACCTCTGCCTTTGACGATAACGTATCATTGCATAGACATTCGCAGTTGATGTCGAACAAGCAGTAGGCCCATGTGTGTATCTGTGGTCATCTTACCCATCTCCTTTGTATCTTCGAGCCACGCGCTATTCAAACGCAACGACAAGATCATGGGAGCAAGGTGCCTAACAAGAAACACAAACATGATTCCAGAAGGCACTACGCGCATACAAACCACATGTGAGCTGGGCGGGAGGAAATCATCTCGGATGAGAAGCCGACAGCAAGGTTCGGCACCAAATGCGTGATCGAATTGGTATCTAGTATGCATCCACAAACGCCTGACAATGCAAGATGCTTTTCGCTTATGCTTCCTCCTCTTCATCTTCCTCGTCTTCGTCTGCCGTACCATTGGTCAAGCCTTTTCTAGGCACCTCGAAGACATAAATGCCGTTTTTGACCTTCCCAGACATCCATCGAGCCAGCCTGGGCTCTTTGCCTACGGCGGCTACGATGCAGAGCCCATCCTTGCCTCTATCTCCCCTCTCTTGTACCGCAAGGCCGTTGACGATACCTCGTATAAGGATAGCACCGTCCTTGGCGTCGCCATTAACCATAGACTCGTCCTCCACCGTCGGTACGCGCCCTACTTTGCCCACTGGCTCAATGCTTTTCTTGTCCGCTGTAATCTTCCACGCGCGTATCCAGCCGTCCCAGCTTGCTGTAAGAATGAGATCGGCAAAAGGAACAGTAGCAAGCGCAGTCACGTATCGCGGAAGCCGGGGACCGGGCTTTACTGATGTTGCGGCGTCGTCGTTGGCGGACATTTGCTCGGGCG
Source organism: Alternaria postmessia (assembly GCF_024291825.1). NCBI lineage: Eukaryota > Fungi > Ascomycota > Dothideomycetes > Pleosporales > Pleosporaceae > Alternaria > Alternaria postmessia. The sequence continues at coordinate 49,454 of NW_026260193.1, read as the reverse complement.
AGAGCGGTGGATCACGGCCGTGAGTGAGTGGGTATGTGAAGAGAGGCTTTTTCCGGTTGACAGACCATAGCGACAGTGCACCATTGTCAGATGCTGTAACGAACAAGCCGGCGTCGAGAAGACCAACGCAGTCGATGGAGCCCTCAGCATATGCGATGGGCGGGTCATCGTCATTGTCGGACGTTCCACCGTTGGCCTGTTCATCCTGTTTTTCGTCTCCATCAACATTTTTTCCGAATCGACCTTTGCGCAACTTGTCCAGGCCCTTTTGTCTAGCCGTACCGCCTCCATGGAACACGAGCTGGTTTTCCTCGACGACTCTCCACAAGCGAGCGGTGCGATCTCTTGCGCCTACACTGACACAAGTCTCCTGATTGAGCTCCAGCCCGCCTGCTACACCAATGACAGCGTCCTGATGTCCGACAAGCGTCTCAATATATGCTGATTCCGGCGCGCTCCAGACAATGACAGCTCGGTCCGCACCGCCAGAGAAGAGTTGTTCGGTGCCCCTTCGGAAGGACAGAGAGAGGACGGCGTCTCGATGGCGAGTGAAGAGGTGACGGGGTGTAAGAGTGTCGGCGTCCCAGATGATCAGGCGAGCATGCTTGTCGCCAGTGGCCAGGTACTTTCCCGAGTCGGAGACAGCAATAGATACGATCTCGCCCGTGTGGCCCAGGAAGGCGCGGTCGCCTTTTTTGTTCTTGTTCCCTTTCCGCCAGAGGAGCCTCTTTGGTGTGGTGCGCGGCGTCAAGTTGGACGGTCGGCTGGGGTCAGGCGCATACGACTTTGGGTCAGCGATTTCCCACTTCTCGACGACAAGATCTTTGCTGATGGTCCAGGCATACGGCAGCTTGACGGCACATCCTGTTGTAGCTTTTTGCAGCCCCGAGTAGCCGGTGGCATGCGATGCATGCTCAAAGTCAAGCTCGGTGGCAATTGACCTGTAGATCTTGCCCTTTCTCTCTGCGACGTCTTCTTTTAGTCGCTCAGCGATGAGGTCTTTGTCAATCTGCTCGGCGTCGAAGCCCACTTCCTCCTCGACTTCGTTGCGAATGTTCTCGAGGTAGCGCTCTGCCAACCTGAGACGCTTTCCCGCCGCAGTCTCGTTCTCATCTTCAGAGGTGGTGGAGCCGCCGTCTGCGTCGTCTTCGTCGTCGTCGAAGGTGGGTGCGCCGTCGCCGTCGGATTCGTCGCTGCCACTGATGGACTCTTCTCGCTGGGAGCGACGAGCATGCGCGTCCGTGTTGCGACGTTTGGGGGCGCTGGCTGCGACTTCGCCGCGCTTCCGTTTCCGTTGCGAGGCCGGCGTGGTGAAGAAAGACGACGACATGGTTGTGGTTGCCGTTTGACCTGCGCGGAAGAGATCTGTGTAGTAGGAATTGTCTTGGCTAGAAACTTTTTGCGGACCCTAACGCCAAGCAAGACCTCCGTCATGCATGGGTTCGCGTCTTCCGACTGTACCGTGTTCACATGTGAGGATCGCCAACTCGACACGACATGCGCTGCATTCGGCGCCGCTCGACACGCCAATTTGTCTTCTCGCAGTGATTTCTGCATTGCACTGCATCGCATTGCACCGCACGTACAATTGGCAGAGCGGTTCGCTAACAGACACAGCGCAAACACCGCTGCCAACCCTCGGCCACTGTCGCCTCATATGACTTGAATGTGCGTGCATCCACGATAAACTCTTGACCATTGTGCCGCGCGACTTCCCTGTAGTCGTGCAGGCACAAGCAACAGAGCAAAGGTCATGATGGCGCAAGAGACGGCACCGCCAGACTCGCCCTTGGATGCGTTTGCGCCTGCGCCCGACGACATCGAACAACTCGACCAATTCCGCCGTTCGCCCCACCCGTACTTGCATCATAGAGATCAGCTACGGAGACGGTCGCCAGATCCGGCGCACGACGTTTCTCTGCACTCGCAATCGCAATCGCAAACCCCGCCTCGGCCCCTAGACAAGACCATGAGGAAAACGCCGTCACAATCACCAAGTGAAAGCGGCACCGAGGCCGACGACGAGGGCTGCAGCCTTGTCAAGGCACTGCCTGCTCCTCCCTTGCGACCGCACAAGGGCCTCCGTGAGTCCCAGGCATTGGGCACAGAGGCGTGGGCGAGCCCCCTCCTCACCCCCACACAGATTGACGATGAGGGGAGGAAGCTCTCCGAGGGCTACTTCGCTCGCAACAACAAGACGAGACGCAAGGGAGACGTATACCATAGCGACGACGAAGCGAGGGCGGCCAGGCAGAGATACCTCCAGCGGCGGCGCAACGAGCTGGTCAGGAGAACGACCGAGACTGCATTGCTTGCGGGCATTGCCGTCCTGGCTGTCCGTGGTTGCGACTGCTGGACCAAACTGCTGGCATGGCATAGAGGTCAGTCCGCATCCCTTGCCTGCGCCAAAGTATGCTGACCTGTGTCTAGTAGAGCTGTTGACACACTGTTCTGTCATGGCTGGCGTTTTGGGGCTATATCCGCTTCGGCTTCTGTACTACTCATGGAGAAATCACTCTCAACTCCGGCTTGGCCGTCAAATACATCTACCAGCCGCCTTCGATCCGGCCACTATCCTCTACCCCCCAATATTGCCCGTCCTGATTGCGATCTCCCTGTTTGCCTCATCGTCAAAGCCCCTTCTACCCAACATGTTGCTTGGACTAGCCGCTTTACCAGCCAGGCTTGTTCCTTTCAGAAGCGCTACCTTGGGCTACTCTCCTCTGCACTGGCTGATATCCATCATGCCCCTGATCGTTTCAGAGAACACCGATATACCCTCTCGGCTGTTTGCACAGACACCATACAAGCTCAAGTTACCCCCGCCTAACCAAGGTGTAGACCCAGAACTTCTGGTGATGTTATTCCCCTTGCATCAGGCGCTACTACCGCCCTTGTACTATCTCACCACGACGAGCCTTTTGCCAGCCGAGTTGCATTTGCTTTCCATTGGGCTCATCAACCTCCTCTTATTCTCGGAAACTCCTCAAGCAACCATACTCACTGTCTTGCTGTGGCTAGGCGGGCTGGGTGTTTTCTTGCTTTGCGGCAGGATCTTGAAGTGGGGTGTTGCACTTGCACGCATTCCGCGATGGAGGCTTCGGCGTGCTGGCCAAGTCATCCGAGCTCGACAGAATTTCTTGCAGGTCCTGAACCACAGCCTGGGTTCCAGGCGCGGCGGGAGTGGTTCGGTGAGAAATGCGAGTGATAGTGATGCGGATGAAGAAGATCCTGCATTTGAAAATGCTCTCCACAAGACTAAGAGTCTGAAAGTCAACATTCTAGATTCTGCGAAACACAGCAGACTTCGCATGGACGGCGATGAGCCACGATCCGCGGTTGAAGCGACAAATACGGGCTTTCAGCAATCGAATGGTGGCGAAAGAGCCAACCATAGCAGCGGACGCAGGCGAAGGAACACCCTTCCAGTTCTCGTCGCTGAAGACCATACATCAAAGCATCAGTACTCGAGTCGAAAACGATCGAGATCAATTGTGCAGTCCTACCTGTCGCTCACACCGACCGAGGCCACCATGAGGAAGTGGTTGTACGCAGGATACTTCTATGCGATTGTAGTCGCGCTAATACTTGGACCAATTCGGTATACTATCGGCGAACATGCTCTCCACCACAACGAACCGTTTGGATGGGCCATCAGCTACCTCTTCGGCAATGTACCACGCGTGCGATGGGAGGTGTTCCAGTGGAATTTGGACTGGTGGGTCCCACTACCGACGAGACTGGATTCTGACGACATGCTCGAATCCGCACAACATCTATCACCTGCGGAGTATGTGCGTTTCTTAGTGGTAGGCGAAGCAAACACACGTCTCTTGCTGTGCTTGTACTGTGCCGGAACTATCATTGCCGGCCTTGTTGCAGTCTTCTCACTTTCCGCGGTTGTAGAAGTCGATACGCGCAGAAAGGTGTTCCATGGCACCATGGTCGCGATGCTTCTTCCGACCATCTTCATCGATCCTTGTTTTGTCGCACTAGCCCTTGCGTTGGTGCTTGCGATATTTCTCCTTCTGGATCTGATTCGTGCCTCGCAACTGCCACCACTGTCGAAACCCATTGCTAGGTTCCTCACGCCGTACGTAGACGGTCGTGATCTCCGGGGTCCAGTAGTAGTATCACACATCTTTCTCCTCATAGGCTGCGCAATACCGCTTTGGCTATCGCTCGCAGGTATAGAACGGGCTGGCGATGAGCCATGGCAAGGGTGGGATGTCAAGGATAGGGATGTGAGTATGGTGGCAGGGGTGGTTTGTGTTGGCATGGGCGACGCCGCGGCATCTCTCATTGGCCGTCGCTACGGACGGCGGAAGTGGCCATGGGCCGGCGGCAAGTCACTCGAGGGCTCCCTAGCATTTGCATTTGCAGTGTCGATAGGGCTCGTTGTGAGTAGAGTCTGGCTTGACGTTGGGTGGGACAGTGGCCAGGCAGGGCAGAAGACAACGAGCGAGTGGGTACAAGACGCACTGCTCATGGTCGGCAAGGCAGGTCTATGTGCGGCGGGGGCGAGCCTCAACGAGGCGGTGCTCACAGGCGGAAACGACAATGTGATAGTGCCAGTCATACTATGGGCTCTTGTGAGGGGTGTCAGGCTGTAGGCAACGGACTCAGCCGCATCAGGCGGGATGCAGGTACGCAATAGATAGCCTGGTATACTAAAACACCATGCACATGGCCATTTGCGCAGGGGAGCATGACTTGCATCTACAGCCTCGAGACAATTACGTCAGAGTTGGGCGAGACGAAGTAGTGCTGGTGGAGGTCACGTCGGCGGCCAAATGAGGGGCTATGGGTCAGCGATATGCCCCATACTCTACGCTCTGCAACTTATCCATGGCAGCCACGGACCATGACAAGCAAATCCGTCGAACCCGATGAGCGTGTCCAGGAGGCTATTGCAAGGAGATTGAACAGAGTTTGGTCGACGTTGTCCTAGTTGCAGTAGGATAGTTGTAAGGTAGGTTCTGAGGTTCCAAGCTAGCGGCGAGCACGCGTTATCGGCACGTGCGGCCATAGACGTCCCGCGCGCCTCAGACTACCGCCTACTGACCACTACCTACTATCCCGCTGCATGCTTTCGCTCTCCTAATCTCTTAACCCTCTCCGCCGCTCTGCTTTCTTGTATCCAATCTCACGTATTCCTCGCTCATCTGCCCATCGCGCCCGCATACTCGTTGCCGCCACCGTCGCGTTCACCACCACGACCATCCCTCAGCGCTATCGATAGCCCGACCACGACGATAGCTCATGTCCAACGCCCTCACGGCCACGCTATACCCACATCTTCGCTGGTAGCTGACGACTGGCTACATAGACACCAGCAGCCTCATCCGGGCCCCGGCTGCTCAGCCAGCGCCGCCTACCATGGCCTCACCCCCAAACCCGCACGCCCCACGGCGGTCGGGTGCATCGCCGTCGACGTCGTCACCCGCTGCCACAGGCTCGGAGCAGATTATCGGCAAGTTCAAGCGCTTGCATCACATTGGCAAAGGCAGCTTCGCCGAAGTCTATCGTGGCATCCACATTGTACGTTGCTGCCCTCACTCTCAAGCATGCATCGAGTGCTAACTGCGTCCTTGTACAGGAGAAACGGCAGTCGGTCGCCATCAAGTCGGTCAACATGAACAAGCTGAACAAGAAGCTCAAAGACAACCTCGTCTCGGAAATCACCATCTTGCGCAGTCTGCACCACCCACACATCGTGTCGCTCATCGACTGCCACGAGACGCCATCGCGCATGCACATTATCATGGAGTTTTGTGAACTCGGCGACCTGTCAGCCTTCATCAAGAAGCGCTCCGATCTCGTGAACCACCCGCAAACCCAGCGCATGATAGAAAAGTACCCCAACCCAGCCGTGGGCGGCCTCCACGAGGTCGTCGTACGCCACTTTGCCAAGCAGATGGCCAGCGCTCTCGAGTTTCTGCGATCCAAGAACTACATCCATCGTGATCTGAAGCCCCAGAATCTGCTTCTCAATCCATCGTCCATATTCTACTCTCAGAGTGGAACTCTGGAACGCATGCCTCTGGCCGCCAGCGCAAACTCCTTGATACCCGCCACTGGCATTGCCTCGTTGCCCATGCTCAAGATTGCTGATTTCGGCTTCGCTAGGATTCTGCCAACTACCTCACTGGCCGAAACCCTCTGCGGCTCTCCCCTCTACATGGCACCAGAGATTCTGCGATATGAAAAGTACGATGCAAAGGCTGATCTGTGGTCCGTGGGAACCGTTCTCTTCGAAATGATGTGTGCTCGGCCACCATTTAGGGCCAACAACCACGTAGAATTGCTACGCAAAATCGAAGAGCGCAAGGATCAGGTCCGATTCCCAGAAGGTCTCGTCAGCAGCAGGGCCATGAAGACTCTCATTCGCGCACTCCTGAAGCGTAAGCCAACTGAGCGCATGTCTTATGAACATTTCTTCTCAGACCCGGTCATCCGTGATGAAATTCCAGACATGGTGGACGAAGACCTTCCTGGCTCCATGCAAGCTTCTGAGCGTATGCAAACCTCTGTACTAGAACCACCAATCGAGCCACCTAGGCGACTACAGAAAGCGCCTGTTGAAATGGATCCAAGGGCTGCTGATAATCCATACTCGCCATTGCCCAGAGACAGGACGATAGCCCCTGGCACAACGCCGCCTTCACGGCCCAGCTCTAGACCCGTTTCCGGTAACTTCTCTAGCACTCCACCGCAACACCTTTCTGCACGAAGGGCCAACAATGCCCCGGCCGATCCTAGCGACGAACGTACGTCGACTCGCGAACACCGCCGACCCACTCTTACCAACGCGGCAACCGCACCAGGACGTACCGCTACACTGCAGGATCAGACCGCCGCACCCACTACCATCGGCCATAGGCGCAAATATTCTCGCGATGAGCAAGCATCGACACCTACCGGCCTCAAGGAGCACTTTGACCGCGAGCGGATCCCACAGAGAGCGGAAGCCAATGTACTGAAAGAAGCGGCAGAACGAGCTGCACAAGACAACGCGCTTGACGAGGGATTTGTATTTGTAGAGAAGCGCCGTGTGGAAATCGACGCACTCGCAGACGAGATTGCCAATAGCCCGCAAACACAACGAGATCGTCTCGTTCACCGAGAAGTTCCAATGAAGCGACGTTCGACAACACAAGGGTCCCCAACATCGATCACTGGCGCAGTCCCTTCCAAGGCCATCCAGATCCAACAAAAGCCAACCATTGCCCACCAACGCACGGCTTCATACAGTCGGAGACAGTATCGTCCAAGTTTCGAAACCGCTACTTCTGCCTTGTCCAAGGCTATGAACATGGTCAACATTCGAGGGCTTGGTCTATCACCACCCGTCATGAAGGGCGTATCTCCCCCACAGGGCTATTCTGCATTTCCTGCGTATCCAACTGCGCAAAGCAGTATGTTGCTGGTCAGCGATGGAGGCAAAGTGGTGGGCAAGGACGAAGACACTAGTACGGTTAAAAGGATTGAAGATCTGGCGCAGCTCAGCCACGTTGTTTACGGCTTCGCAGAAGTCAAGTACAGCCAGCTCGTCCCAGTTGCACCAAGCGACCCGGCTCTAGGTATCGGCTCCACTGGCGTTGCTCGCAAGCCTAGTAGCGATGTAATTGACGACGAGGATGACGACGACGATGATCTGACGCCCGATACTGTTCTTATCATCTCTGAGGAAGCGTTGGTACTTTTTGTGAAAACGTTGGCGATGCTGAACAAGGCCATGGACTTGACCGGTAGTTACTGGAACCGAACTCGACATAACAGCGGTCCTGACGGTGCAAGCCGAACTAATGCAAAACTTGGCCAAGTAGTCTCTTGGATGCGCGACCGATTCAACGAGTGCTGCGTCAAATCTGAGATAGTTGCACGCAAACTCAAGCAGGCACAGCAGCAGTTACCAGCAGACCATCCCAGTCATCCTCAGAATCAGTCAGCGGCATCTGGTTCTACGACTGCGGTTGGTTCTGCCGAGAATATTCTGCTTACAACTGGCGTCACGGCCGAAAAGCTGCTATACGATCGATCCCTAGAAATGAGCCGCCAGGCAGCCATTGATGAGCTTACTGGACACAATCTGGCCGACTGTGATATTAATTACTGGACTGCTATCACAATGCTTCAAGCTGTCTTGGAAGAAGAGGAAGATTCGCCCAACGACAAGGCAGATGCTGAGGAAATCAATGGTCTCGATGGTGAAGACCGACGCTCGATCCAGAAGCGTAAGTGCCGCTACAATGTCTTCCGAGGGATACACAGCTAACTGCTACAGTTCTCGAACAGATGAGAAGCCGCCAAAGAGCGCTGAAGAAAAAGCTTGATGTACTCAGGGCTCAAAAGCGCACCTCCATCACCAGTGCGCCCGCACCACACTCCGTCGGTCGCAGCTCGCCTTCTCAGGGTGTCGCAAAGTAGTTGCGCAGAGCACAGAGTGCTACACGTTTGCACACAACTTTACATTTACTGGCGTCTAGGAACAGGATGGTCTGCACGCCACTCTGGTTTGCTTTTATAGGTTTGATTTAGCTTTCTTTCTGTCTGGTTGGGGACAATGGCGCCTCATGGAGGGCTTCGGCGTACTCGCATGCATTCGCATATGATACCAGGAACTTGGGTAGCGATGATGTGCAGTTCCATTTCACTGTCGGGCGTTGTTTGAATTATATAGCGGGTCTGGGTTCAGGGCGCACGGCTTTGGCGGCGTTTCATCGTGTCACAGAATGATGTCTTGGGTCGTCTTGAGGAGCAGTTGTTGCGTTCATCTTAGACCGGCCCATAAGGCAAACGAACACGTATCGAACCCTAAGCAGTATTATCGATAGGAGAAGAATGAATATGGATTAATGTATCAAATCTGTCAAGCAAGTTGGTCATTTGGTTCAATCCCATTACACTTGCATTCCTTCATGTGCGATTAGGTATCAAAGCTAACCAGTGGGTGGGTCTGTACAATTCCCCCATTTTGAAAGCAATACAGCAACTGCTTCTCGTGCTCAGCCATCATGTTGATAGTCCCATCACCCGCGATTTCAAGAGATGGAGACACTGATAATCTTGATATCCTCCTCCGGCTTCTCCTTGTACACCTTGGTGTTCTCGATCTTGTGAATAACGTCCATACCTGCAATCGCCCTTCCAAAGATGGTGTGTTTGTTGTCGAGCCAGGGCTACACATAATTCACAGTCAGCGTGTCGCCTCATTGTTGGGTGATTGATGGTGAGAGAGAGAGAGTGAGAGAGAGAGAGAGAGAGAGAGAGAAAGAGAGAAAGAAAGGAGGGGGGATGGAGACTTACAGTCTTTTCAGTTGTAATGAAGAATTGACTTCCATTCGAATTTGGCCCAGCATTCGCCATGCTCACCGTATAGGGTTTGTCATGTTTCAAGTTGGAGAACTCGTCTGCAAATTCCTTGCCCCAGATACTCTCCCCGCCTGTACCGTCGCCAAGTGGGTCACCGGTTTGTATCATGAATTTGCGGATTACGCGGTGGAAGATGACGTTGTTGTAGTAGTTATTGCGCCCGTGGGTGACGAAATTCTCCACGGCCTTGGGCGCAGCGTCTGGGAAGAGGCGAATGGTGATGTCACCATAGGTAGTGTGAAGTGTTGCCGTCGTACCCGTCGCAGCGAGTGTTTTATCATTCTTTTGTTTATTGGCGCCAGCGGCACGAGGTTTCTCGTTCTGTACGTCACGGGTCGACTTGGTAGCGCTGGCATCGTTGGTGTACATGTAGAAGCGGACCTTGCCAGAACCTGTAGAGACCAGCATGGCGTCTCTCGCCTCGGCTTCTTGAAGCAGTGGGTTCTCGCTCGCTGCCATTTCGACCGTGACGACACCCTTTTTCTCTGGTTGACCTTGATAGAGACACAGCCATAGCGGTCGGATGGATTCTTCTTGGCCGTACAGCTTCACGAGCTTGTTAGTCAGCGTGTTGATGACTTTGACTCCGTACATGCTGCCATATAGGATGAAATTACTTGTCTCGTCAAATATGACATTCATGCGACCTCTTGTAGTAGGCTGGTCAAGCTCTCTCTCGATGGCTATCCGTCGACCAAACTCCATGTCCTCTAGGTGTTGGACAGCGGTGCCGGCCTGTTGCATGCTCGTGATGGTTTCAACTGATTCATCGTATGTGCGATAGAGTTTGCCCGTTGCAAAATCGAAGACGCGGACCTTTCGATCAGGAAAGGAAAAGGTGGCAAACTGCTTCCCAGAGGGGGATATGGTAAGCGACGAGGGCACACATTTTGACTTTTTGAACTCGAACAAGTTGGTGGAGCTCTTCAGCGACCATACGTTGTCTGGCTTTTCATAATTTCCATTGGGTCTCCAGTACTCGACCATACCCCCTTGATCGACGCTTACGACACAGTCGAATTCATTGTTGTATGCCATTATGCTGACCGACGCCCTGTGCACACTCTTGAGCGTTTGCAGAGGCTCCGGATTCTCCCCCCTGCCATCGTATATGCGGATCCAACCATTCTCTTCGGAGCTGACGGCGAGTTGAGGAAAGCTTGCGCCTCGGCCATGCAGCCAGCAAACCGCGCGAGGGGTATACTCGACGGTCAGCATGGCCAGGAGATCGAAGGTGACGACGTCAAAGATTTTGATCGTCTTGTCGGCGCCTGCAGTGGCAAAGCTACGGCCGTCGGCGCTCACGTTGACAGACTTGATTTCGCCATTGTGCGCCCTGAACTCCTTGACAAACTCTATACCGCCAAAGTCCTTCTTCCAAAACTTGACCACGCCGTCGACGGAGCTCGTTATGAGGAAGTCGGTGTGGGGCGTCAAAGTGGTAAAGCACAGTTGCTCGCGATGCATGAGTGATTTGGAGTAACGGGTTGCGCCGGGCAGTGCAGCGACATAGAGCTTTTCGTACGGCAGCTTGCGCTTTTTCCTCTTGGGCGCCGAGGAGGGGAGAGCCGGACCGAAGTCATCGTCGTCGGAGGAAGTATCGTCTACAGTGGGTGTGAGAAAGTTGGCGCGCGTGAGAGGTGCGGAATGGCAATACCGTCTTGAACTTGGGCCGCAGCTTCTCTTGCAGAGACGGCGCCGTCAGCCTCCATTTCGGCACGCGAGCGCTTTGCCTTGCTCGGCGACGGGGGCCCGTTGGCTTGCATCATGAAAAAGGTGCAGTGTGTTTGTCGTGGACGGATCGGTTGTCATAGGCAGGCTCGATGATGCAGGGTCGGAGCTTCCAACGACGCGCCGCGCTCTCTCACTTTCTCGGACCGTCTCCCGCATTCCGCAACAACACCAGCGATAGCACCAATACCATCGCCATCACCACCGACACTTCGCCCTCCCACCTTTCACCCGGACCAAGGCTGGAACTCGCCATCACTGACCGCACATAGCTTTACACCTCCACCTTGATCCCGCACCAAACCCGGCCGCCTTGCCATTACCGCCTCCCGCACCTGCTGCACCATTACAACTACATTCACAACCACACTCACATCCACCGCACAACCTCACCATGAGCGGAAGCGGCGACCAAGAGCGGGAACACGCCCTCGAAGCTTACAAGTCCAAGCTACTTGAGTCGAGAGAATGGGAGGCCAAGCTCAAGGCGCTGCGACTGGACATCAAGGGCCTCCAGCACGACTTTGACGTATCAGAAGACAACATCAAGGCGCTGCAGAGCGTCGGCCAGATAATAGGAGAGGTGCTGAAGCAGCTAGACGAGGAGCGATGTACGTGGGCATTTGCATCACCGAGAGAGACGCCACACTAACCTCCCCGCAGTCATTGTCAAGGCATCGTCAGGGCCCCGTTACGTCGTCGGATGCCGGTCAAAGGTCGACAAGGCCAAGCTCAAGCAAGGCACCCGCGTGGCTCTGGATATGACGACTCTTACCATAATGCGCATGCTCCCCCGCGAAGTCGATCCGCTCGTCTACAACATGTCGCTCGAAGACCCGGGTCAGGTTAGCTTTGGCGGTATCGGTGGTCTCAATGAGCAGATTAGAGAGCTACGTGAGGTGATTGAGCTGCCGTTGAAGAACCCAGAGCTGTTCCTGCGAGTAGGCATCAAGCCGCCAAAGGGAGTGCTGCTCTACGGTCCACCAGGCACTGGCAAGACACTACTGGCACGTGCTGTGGCGAGCAGTCTCGAGACAAACTTCCTCAAGGTTGTCAGCTCGGCCATTGTCGACAAATACATTGGAGAGTCGGCGCGTCTGATCCGCGAGATGTTTGGTTACGCAAAGGAGCACGAGCCCTGCATCATCTTCATGGACGAGATCGATGCGATTGGTGGACGACGCTTCTCCGAGGGAACTTCAGCAGATCGTGAGATTCAGCGAACTCTCATGGAGCTGCTAAATCAGCTTGATGGTTTCGACTACCTAGGACAGACCAAGATCATCATGGCAACAAACCGACCAGACACGCTCGACCCTGCTCTTCTGCGCGCTGGTCGTCTGGACCGCAAGCTCGAAATCCCCCTGCCCAACGAAGTAGGACGTCTGGAGATTCTCAAAATCCACTCTGGCAGCGTAGTGACGGACGGAGAGATTGACTTTGAGAGCATTGTCAAGATGAGCGATGGCATGAACGGCGCCGATTTACGCAACGTTGTCACAGAAGCGTAAGTATCTTCTTCCCGTGTGACTACAGTATGGCTAACCTACCACAGTGGTCTCTTTGCCATCAAGGACTACCGAGACTCGATCAACCAGGACGACTTCAACAAGGCAGTGCGGAAGATGGCCGAGTCAAAGAAGCTCGAGGGCAAGCTAGACTACCAGAAGCTGTAGAACCATAGCCTAGACTTGGTTGATAATAATTCAAGAAAGAGCCATGAGCATCATGTACAATAGCGTCATAGGAAAGAGGCTGACATGGTCACACATCTGAAGTTACACTACGAAGTGGTGAATGAATTCACGTCACACTAAACTCACATCTCTGTAAAAGCCGACCTGCCGCACCGCAGAGGTTGTCGTGGTGCATTTGTTCAGTTACGCTTATGGTATGTACACTGACGTCATTCTTAGACTTGCCAACGTGAAAAAAGCTTATTGTGTTTGTTGGGGACAATATGGATTGATGGCGCAGGGAGTAAATGCTTTTCATCTCCATCTATTTGTACAGCCATAGTTCATAACAATCCACACAACACTCTGCTTCTACTGCAGGTATCTATGTTCCTGCAGCCACATCTTGACATCCTCCGCATCTCTCTCAAGCCATGCGGCTTTGGCACTGATGGCGTCGATGCTCTGAGACAGCGCCATATCGAAGCCCTTGGTGCTCTTGCTGCTGAAGAACGCCTGGATATCTTCAATGTGTTCCCGGTGAGTGAAGCCCGATGTTGTAATGGCAACAACCGAACTTAGCATGCTCAAGCTAGGAGGCAGCCTTCTCTCCAGCTCCGACCAGTTGTCCTTGACCCACTTCCAAAGCGCGTGACAGCCCTCTGCGTGTGACCTTAAGGCAGCAATGGGCAGGTAGATGTCTTGGCCCTTGACTTCGTCACTGAGGGCCATGGCGAGCGTGCGCTGGATGAGCTCTGGCGACTTGGCACGACCGAGCGCGCGAAGAGCCGAGTTGCGTTCGTCACTTGTGGCAGCGTTTCGTGTCTCGTTGACAATGACGTCGTACTGAGCAAGGTTAGTTCAGATTTCACATATCGCAGTTCAACGACTTACTTCTTCTTGCCCACCATTCGCCAACACAATAGCATATACGCTGCCGCGGATGTTGGGGTGGATGGCAGACTTGTCGCCTGCTTTGAACTTCTCAAACATGTCGAATGATGCCTTGGTAATCTTCTCGTCTCCGGCGATACCGGCAGCACCGAACATGAGACCCTTGAATTGTTGCTCGATATGGCCGTCTTTTTCATCAAACGTCCATCCCAGCTCATGTGCCTTCTCGGCACTGAGCTCTAACTGGAACTTCTTCAGAGCATCCCTGATCTTCTGGTCCTCGAACATCCATGCGCCCCGGAGGGAACCAATGCGACCAGTAATCTCCCCCCAAACGACGAACTCTGCCTCATGTTTGAAGCTGTCCAGGAGCGAGAGAATGCCAGACGTCTTTTGATAGCCAGACGCGGCCAGCGAGCCAGCATCAGCAATCATACCAGCTCTGTCCTCAACAGTCAAGAGGCCCTCCTTGGCCGAGATTCCAAGTTTCCTCAATCTCTCTGGCGTGTATGAGGTCCGGTAAAGACCAGAGTGGTCTGCGTTGAGCTTGAAGAAGTCGAGGTCCTTGAGCTTGAAGTCGGCTTCGCGATCGAAAAGCGTCAAGTCCTCGTCAACCCCTTCTTTAGTCCGCAGCGCGAGAAAGACTGGATACAGGGTCTGGTCTTCTTCTGGCTTGACGTCGGCTGTACGGAGGAAGCGGTTTTGCTTGAGGTGGATAGAGTCGGCGCCCTCGGTCACGGTAACGACTGGGAATCCGACCTTTTTGGTCCAGATATCCATGACCTTGCCAACGTCTTTGCCACTGGCATCAGCCAAGGCAGCCCACAGGTCGCCGGTCTCCGTGTTGCCATAGGCGTGCTTCTTAAGGTAGCGGCGAATACCCTCCATGAAGGTGTCCTCTCCGACATATTTGGAAATCATGCGAATGACACTAGAGCCCTTGGAGTAGGAGATGGCGTCGAAAATCTGATTGATCTCGTCTGCACGCTTCACAGGCACCTCAATGGGATGACTGCTGCGTAGAGAGTCGAGCGAGAGTGCGCTAGCCAGGTTGTCCGTAACATAACCTTCCCAGACCTTCCAGTCGGGGTAGAAGACATTGCAGGAGTACCACGACATCCAGGTTGCGAATCCCTCGTTAAGCCACAAGCCGTCCCAGAAGTCCATGGTTACGAGATTGCCGAACCATTGATGCGCGAGCTCGTGCTGCACCGTCTCGGCAACGCGCTGCTTGGTAGCAGCACCACTGACCTTTTCGTCAATAAGCACATCTACAACGCGGTAGGTGACGAGGCCCCAGTTTTCCATGGCACCTGCACTAAAGTCGGGAATAGCAACCATGTCCATCTTAGGGAGCGGGAAGGGACTGTCAAAGGTCTTCTCGTAAAACTCCAGCGTCTTTGCGGCCAGCTCGAGCGAGAACCGGCCATGCTCAATGTCTCGGTCCTTTGGAGCATAGACTCGTACAGGGACGCGGAAGTTGTTCGTCTCGATGTAGTTGAGCTCGCCGACGATGAAGCACAGGAGGTATGTTGACATGAGGGGCGTCGGATTGAAGGTGACGGCCTTGCGCTTTCCGCCCGAGATGGTGCTGTCGACTTGCTTCTCCGACGCCACGTCCATGTTGCTGAGACAGGTCATCTTGTCATCGGCGATGAGCGTGACGGTGAACTTGGCCTTGAGGGCCGGCTCGTCGAAGCAGGGGAACGCCCGCCTGGCATCCGTGGGCTCCATCTGGCTGGTCGCCATGTATGTGGTCGAGCCGTCGGCGGCCTTGAAGGACGAGCGGTAGAAGCCGGCCATGTTGTCGTTGAGGACGCCGGAGAAGGTCATGGTAAGCTTCGCCTTGCTGCCGCCAGGGATGGTCTGGTCGAAGCTGACTTTGGTCGTCTGCGCATCGTCGTCGGTGGTGACATTGGGCGATTCGGTGATGACTTGCTGGCCAGCCGTGACCTTGGTCGAGTGGATCTTGAGCTCGTTGGTGTTGAGGGAAATCGAGGTAGTGTCGTCGACGACGTCTAGACTGGCGTGGTGTCAGCGGGCGTCTTGTCGTGCAAGATGCGCATGTGCCTACTCGATGGTGACGGTGCCTTGGTAGGTAAACTTGGCAAAGTCTGGCTCCAGCGTCAAGTCATAGTGAATAGGCTTGACATTGACAGGCAGCACCTCACGGCCCTTGGTGATGTCAATGGACGAGTGGCCCTCGGCGCCAAAGTGCTTGCACATGTTTCGTCGATGGGAACAGTGCCTCACAGTGACAAAGGCAGGGTGTCGGGAGGATGGAGGGGAGCGGAGAGATGGTGTCGGCGAGGCAGCGGGGTAACGAGGGAGGCGAGTGTTTGACGTGAGCGTGTGCAAGAGGTTCCGACGCGGCTTCAGTCGACTGGGACTGCAGCAAGGAGCGGTGACGGGTCTTGACACCAGGAGACGGCCATGATGGGTGAAGCGGTGCATCTAGCTTCTCGTCTGCTGCAGCGCGACGTGCATACAATACCAAGGGACCCAGGTAGAAAGAAGCACGGAAAATGCTCAAGCACACTAACTCAATGGCAGCCCCAAAGGCACTAGCAACCTTTTGTTTCTATCAGCACGCTGCTTTAGAAGCGCACACAGTGAGACGGGCAGAGTTCTTCTCCAAGGGCCCTCTTGTTGATGTTGATGTTGCGCACCACATATGGCCTAGTGGAACGTTCCGCTAGCCGGTATATAAACCTTGCCGACTTGCTCAAAGACTTTTCTATTCAACACGCAAGAAAGTCCTCCCAGCGTCACCCTCTCCGCAGAGACGCTGTGTGTTCTGGCAATACAGCCAGTTCTTGCTAGAGAAGACCTAGCCCTCGTTTGAGCCCTTTCGCAATTCCTGCATGAGTGAAAGGGTATAGAAGTAGGGTCACATGACAATGCTGTGCGTGTTGCTGTCGGCGTTGGACAGAGCAAGTAGCGCAGTCGCAACTCGTACTCTTAGGTGAATGATGTTCCGACGTATATCTCAGCATGACGATAGACAGGCGTGTATAAAGACGTTTGTTTCGGAGTTTTGGAGAAATGTAGGGCTCCGAGTACGAAGGGCTCCTACTACGAAGAAGCTCTTGTTCTCCATGTCGTACCCTGGCTATACTAGCATACATGACATTCTACATTGAATGCCCAGGATAGTGCTTAATTGCTGATGGTCTGCGGTAACCTCCCTCCTACCACGACTTAGACATGTTGGACGTGAGCAAAAAAATACCATGCTGATGGGTTACAACAAAACGACAAAAACATACAACAGCGGGGATTCGCTAGTGGTCACCCACCTAACTACTAATCCGCCGGTACACTGCTTGTATATGGCTGAGCGGACGGGAAGCCTAATTTTCAGTGTCCTATGGTCGTATGTAGAAGAAAGAAGTTAAAATATGTATATAAAGGTGATGCCACGCGATACTATCTGCCCCAACCACGAGCTTTAACGTTTCAATAAGAGACCAGAATAACCGGACGGATAAAGCATAAGGCTGTGAGTACTTCTAAAGTTTCAAATTCTAGAAACCCGAAGGTGGAAGGAGCGACCATTCGAAGGTGGAAGGAGCAGCCAATCGCAGCTGCCTTATGTTAGCAACCATAATAGGCAGGCGCTAGTGGAAATTGATGATCCGGCCAGTGTCTCCCGCACCTACTCCCAGCATCACCACCGCCGACAACGACAACCCATTGATCCAGTCTCCCTCCTGCTCCGAGCCAGCTTCACATGACCATGTTGGCTCGCTCAGCACTGCGTACGGCACGCTCCGCCGCTGCCACGGCCCGCAATGCCTCCAGCAAACCGGTACGCCTCCCGCATGGCCCAAGAAACCCCGACAGCTCGCGCGAGCTTCATCGACACCATCTCTCGCCGGGCTGCAATACAAGGGCTTGTCCCGCCTCAATTGAATAATCTGGCTGACGGAATGGGTGATACAGCGCTTTGCCTCGACATCGAGCTCTGCCGACGGCGCCGCCTCGGCATGGAAGAACAACGCCCTCCCCGCAGGCGCCACCATCTTCGCCGTTGGTTCGACTGCCTGGTACTGGCATCTCTACGGACGCCAGGTTGATGCCATGACCCCAGCCGAAGAAGGGTGAGTGCGCCAAAGATGATCCGACCGCAAGTCATGTACTGACGCTATGCTTCTACAGTCTCCACCCAACTCAATACCCGTGGGAGCACGAGAAGTGGTCCAAGACCTTCGACCATGGAGCGTACGTCCTTCCCGTCCTACCGCACATGCGCATCCCCTAATCTGTCACAGTCTCCGCCGTGGCTTCCAGGTCTACCGTGAGGTCTGCGCCTCCTGCCACTCCATCTCCCGTGTGCCTTACCGCGCCGTCGTCGGAAAGTTCATGACAGTCGATGAGGCCAAGGCGCTCGCCGAGGAGAACGAGTACGACACAGAGCCCAACGACCAGGGCGAGATTGAGAAGCGCCCCGGAAAGCTCTCCGACTACATGCCTGCCCCCTACAAGAACGACGAGGCCGCCCGCGCTGCCAACAACGGTGCTCTACCCCCCGATCTATCGCTCATGGTCAAGGCCCGCCACGGCGGCTGCAACTACATCTTCAGCTTGTTGACTGGTTACCCCGAGGAGCCACCTGCCGGTGCCGTTGTCCAAGAAGGCCTCAACTTCAACCCCTACTTCCCCGGTACCGGAATTGCCATGGCCCGTGTTCTGTACGACGACTTGGTTGAGTACGATGATGGCACCAAGGCTTCGACCTCGCAGATGGCCAAGGACGTGGTTGAGTTCCTCAACTGGACCGCTGAGCCTGAGATGGACGACCGCAAGAAGATGGGCTGGAAGGTTCTCGCTGTCACCAGTGTTCTGTTCGCGCTCAGTGTTTGGGTCAAGAGGCAAGTCTCCGCACCTCACCATTACAACTCGAAACTAACAATCACGACAGGTACAAGTGGGCACCGCTAAAGACACGGAAGATTGTCTACCAGCCACCACAAAACAAGAGCATCCTCGACCAACTCCCCAAGCCAAACAACTCTGGCAAGACGAACCAATAAACATTGGGTGGTTTTGCATTTGCGCGGTTCAGGAGAGCGGGTAGCGGAAGCGTGTGTTCTATATCGTGTACATTGCCAGGTACTTCCAACAATCAGATTTCTTTGCCTCGTGACATACAGTCCCGTGCTCTTCATGTCGCTTGTTTTGGACATGCTTGTCTTTCAGTCCCCGTAGGATAGTTTTCTTGCAAACCCAGTAGCATCCGCTATCCCACCATGTATATCCATAGACCGCAGTTCCACTTCCCCGAAATAGTTAGGCTCGCTGACCTGACTGAAGCACAACGATTTGAATAGCTTGATACTCCGGGTGTTGTCTTTGTCAATCTTGACCCTCAAGTAGCTTAGAGACTTCAGCTTGCCCGTGTCATTTGTTCCTTTTGCGTACTCCTCCAGAATAGCCGGTAACGATGTGGATATGTACCAGATGAATGCCTGCAGGGCTTCTTTCGCAAGTCCCTTGCCTCGGGCGCTAGGTCGAGCAATCATAATCTCCAACTCGCCGACCATGTCCACCTTCTCTGTCCCACAGCCTTCCTGTTGCTCTACGTCATCACCTTCCTCACACGGATAGAGGAACAGGTTCACGTCCCCTACCATGCGGTCGGGTGCATCTTCCGTTTCGGGAGAGACCTTGACCATAGTGGAAAGATCCGATGGTGCTGTTGGCGTGTTCGGTGAGGTGCAGATAATAAAGGTCAATTTATCTGCATCCTGACGCCACGACGCTTGCATGGCGTACTCCTCCTGGAGCGTCAGTGGCTCGGATGCGGTAAGCTTCTGCAACTCCTGCGTCCCAGTCAGTCCTGGGAAATATCCCAACAGTGCGAAGTATGGTGGGCTCTTGGTATACCTCATCTTGCATCCATTCGTGGTATGTGGGGACGTGGTGAGAACTGTACGGAACAAGAAGAAGGCGGGGTGTAAGGATAGCTGAAAAAAGTCAGCATCACAATATGGAGCGGTACTTTTGCGATATATACCCTGGTGTTCGTTAACCTTCATCGTGGTGGTGGTCGTCGGGTAATTTTTTCGAATTTTCAATATCCTTCTTCAACGTGACGGCGATGGAACACCATGAAGATATGATCTAGGCGAAAGACTAAGAAATCTGGTGTTCACACCGAAACCATACGTGCTCAAGTGTTTCGTTTGTCCGGAGTTCAAATATTTTGTGGTAAATATTATGTGTCGTAGTTGGAGGATACCAATTGTGCTGATTTACGCCGCAGTCAAGATCATTTGCCCGGACACCAACGATGGGACCGGGTTCAGGCGATAACCTGCACAAATTCATACAGTCCAACAATCACTACCTAGTTCATTCTTGTTTGGTTCTAGTGCGGAACATGCATAGTTCCTTACTTGAAATGTCTCGTGGAAGTGCATTTTTGCGCGAGACATCCAGCGGGAAAGCATTGGGCAATGCTTGGATGCGACACGCGCCTCGTCATGTCTTACTCTCTCATAGACCCGACGTCACATCCTACCAACAACAACCGTACGCGGTCGTATGAGTGGATCCGCTGCAGATACTGCAAATACGAAGCTCTATGCTTCCATGCTGTTAAGACAGATCGACTGGAATGCGCTCAAAGAAAGAAACGCGTCCGACGTCAACAACACTAATCTGCACCACACACAGCGTCTCTGAGGATTCCTCAAACGTCAAGAAATGGATCCAACCCGCGTTCTGGTGACAGGCGGCTGTGGATTCCTAGGTACTGCCATCGTCTCCGCACTCTTACGCAGCAAGAGATACTCCATCACGGTCATAGACGTCAATCCGCCCTCGCTTGGCAGCGACACCTTCACCAATAGCGTACGCTATGTCCGCTGCAACATCATGGACTCATCTTCTCTGTCCAGTGTTTTTTCCGAAGCTCGACCTGCTGTCGTCATTCACACAGTGGGTGTCTTCCCTCTAGGCACGAAGCGATACTCCATGCGGGGCAAAGACGCCATCTTCAAGATCAACGTCGAGGGAACAAGGAATGTTGTTGAAGCAAGCAGGGAGTGTGGTGCAAAGGCTTTTGTGTACACGAGTAGTGTGACTGTTGTTCTGGATGAATTGGATCGCGATTTCAGGAACGTAGATGAACGTTGGCCCACAGGTGGTGTGCACACGAGCTACGGACAGAGCAAGGTAACTGATTTCCTCTTTTGTTGTGTTTCCCTTGACTGTTCCTTGGAAAGCGCCTGTTCTCTCTTGAATCACCTTGTTTCATGCCAGTTTTCACACCAGAAGTTCTCAACTATTCATTTCGCTCACATGAAGTACTGCCTCCTAGCCACCGTAACATCTCTCATTCAAAATCATCTACCCAAACTTTGGAAAGGAATGGAAAAGAAGAAGCAGAAACTCACTCGTAGTAGGCACTCGCAGAATCCATTGTTCTTTCCGCAAATACGCACGACTTCGCGACTTGTGCTCTGCGTTCGGCCCCCATCTTTGGCCGCAATGACACCGTGTGCATCCCCACAATACACTCGTGTATCTCAGCGTACCAAACGCCCTTCATCCTAGGCACAGGAACCAACCTGCAAGATTTTGTTTATATAGAAAACGTAGCAGACGCACATGTCCTCGCCGTCGGCAATCTGCTAAATTCGCAAACTGCTGCTGGTGAAGCCATGTTCATTACCAATGGCGAGCCTGTCACAGCGAGGGCCTTGTGTCTAGCAGTATGGAAGGAATTCGGTCATGTTCCAAGGTTCCACGTTAGAGTTCCGGAAGGGTTGACGTGGTGTTTGGGTTACTGTGCTGAATGGGTTAGTTGGATGACGGGGACAGAAGGAGTGCTTAGTCGGGGTATTGTGAGTGACGGATGTCGCGATCGCTATGTCAGTATTTCAAAAGCAAGATTGTTGTTGGGTTACAAACCTCGAGTCGGCTTGGAAGAGGGTTTGAGAATCAGCTGTGAGGTAAGTTGAAGCAAAAACTGCGTAGGTCGAGCGGATGTGAAGAGCAAGGAATGCTAACTTGGTCTAGCATTACAAGGCGAAGTTGGGAGGAAGGAGGAAGAATTAATCCAAGACACACCGGGCCATAGTGAGCGTGGTTGTGTCATATGAAATCGACCGTCTGAACCTTTCTCTCTCCGATAAGGGATGAGTGATGCAAGAGCTGTTGCATTCACGATTGTTGTAAAAAGAACGTGTTGAGATGAATCATCGTATGCCATTGTTCGTCATAGGTTGTATGGTTCGGGAAATCATTTCCCAGCAAGTTCATTCGAGTTACTATCATACTCGTCTCTACTCATTCAACTACCTAATTCACGACCTCTTCGGTCTCATCGATGATCTCCTCTACAATCTCCTCAATCTCTTCCTGGTGCCCATCATCCGCCTGACCAGGCGTCTCTCCCTTGAGGGTTGCCAGCTCGAGGTCGGCTCCTTCGTCGCGCAACCTCTCAGTGACCTCCTCGCGCCATCTGCGCCACTCATCTAGCATCTCGCGACGAGCTTCCACCACAGCCTTGTTGGCGGAGCTCTTCTTGGCGACGTCTTGCTCATCAAAGACCTTGGAGTAGTTGCGCAGGTTCTTGCGAATTTCGGCCTGCTCCTCCTTAGAGAGAAGGGTCGGGGGGCGTGGGCGCCAGAGGAGCTGCTTGAAGCCTTCGATGGCTTCTTCGCGGAGGAGTGTACCCTTGAAGTCATAGAGGTGATAACCGTTCTCCATCTAGTGGGTGTTAGCAGAAGCAAAAGGACGTGACGGTAAAGATACATACGCGATGACGGAAAGCACTGGCAACGGTGGCGACGTAGCGGCCGGTAGGGTCCCACTCAATGTCGGTTACACCGTAGTGCTCGGCTGTATCCATGAGCTGCAGGTTGGCGTTAACTTCCTTGTCACCCTTCTCAGACTCCTCCTTGGGCCTGTCGAAGCTCATGTCCCAGAACTCGAGTTCAAAAGACTGCTGAGACTGGAGAGCGGCGACAACAACGAATCGTCCCTTGGGTGACCAGTAGATGGCGTTGCTGTTCTTCTTGTCAATGGTTCGGATGTGACGGAAGTTGCCAGGTGCGCCGCCCTTGAGCTTCTCGGGGGCGAAGAAAGAGACGGCAGTCTTGGGACCCACAGCAGCGCCCTGAATGACTTCGCCAGTGGTGATGAGCACGAAGCGGTTGCCCTTGGGTTCCCAGGCAAAGTTGATAACAGTGTCCTTGATCGAATCGACGACTTCAACAGGCACACCCTTTTCGCGGACACGGAAGATCTCCAGGTTGGTGGCGAGGGACTTCTTGGACTTGGAGTGGCGGTCGACCTTGACACAGACGTAGGCAGCTTCGGATTGCCAGTGCAGCTTCGCATCAGAGACGTTGAACAGATTTCGCGTGCGCACAATCTCTTTTGAGGGAACGGACATGAGACCGACCTTGGCGGGATTGCTACCGAGCTCGGGTGTCCAGTAGCAGAAGAGCTGCTCGTATGTCTTGATACCTTCTCTCCGGGGTGTTGCTGGAGCCCATTCAAAGTCCATGACGCCCTCGATCTTGACCGAGGTCTTGTCGAGAAGGTTCATGCGCGGCAGCTCGTAGATGGAGATGGATTGGCCCTGGGTCATACGTGCGACATACTTGTCGTCGGAAGACCACTTGAATGTCGGCCACTGCAGCTTCTTCTTGACGGGGTTACCATCGGCGTCGGTGCCACCGGGTACATCGATGGTCGCAAAGGAGCGCAGGGGCTTGCCTGTGGCGATGTCCCAGATAATGTAGTTCTTGCCGTCCTCCTCGAGCGAGAGCGATGGGACCGGGTGGTTCTCGTCGACCTGGAGTGGGCGGTGGGACCAGGTGGTGAGGTACTTTTCGCTGGGCGAGAAGTCGACGAGATTGACGCCGGGATGGGCGAATCGCTTCTGCCTGCTCCATGCCTTGCCACCCCACAGCTGGACACCTTGGGCGTGCATGGAGGTGAGGTAGGTTCCCTGGGGCGACCACTGGATGAAGGACTCGGTCCAGTTCTCGCGGTCGACAACCTGCTCGGGCTGGTCTTCCTTTTCGTTCCAGAACACGCCAACCTTCTCCTGGCGGTACATGGCCATCTGATCGCGGCTGTCGGCGTCGCCTAGCCACCACCTCAGGTGCTCCTTCTGCTCAAATGGCGGGATCTCGGGTGCGTGGTATTCCTCGTCGATGCGGCCCTCCTTGCCGTAGCGGTCGATGTCGGTGAGCTTGTTGACAGCCATGGTGTGTTTCTTGTCGAGCGCAGTTCCGTTCAGCTGCTTGACGGCCGCGACCGCCTCTGCGGGTGCGCTGTATTCGACAAAGGCATATCTGTGATGCCGTCAGCCTAGGTCCAGTCTGCCATTGCCCGCGGCGCCAGATGCAACATACCCTTCCGTCTTGCCTGCCTCGCCGACGGGCATGTGCACGCCGTCGTCCTTGACCTTGCCCACGCTGTTCAGCTTCCTCAGCACAAACTTGACGAGCTTGGCCTTGCTGTCCTCGGGGACTATGGGCAATCCATCGATCACGACAAAGGCATCGAGCCCCTCGTCGAGCCGCACCTGGAACTGGTCTTCGATGTCGGTAAAGTCGATTTGGCTCTCGTCGAATTCGTCGTCGCCGTCCATGGGCAGGTTCGAGTATGCGGACGCCATGATTGCGGTAGTGAGTGCGTTCGCAGTTGTGGCGGCGGGGTGCGTGCGGTTATAACTTTCAAAGTAATTTTGGTTTCGCGCACAGACACGGTAGTGGTAGTGGGGTCGTTAAGGACCGCTATTCCGGCTCACAGCCTTTGCATCTCACAACGTCGTGACTCTCATGCTCTGCCATTACTCATTACACTATACACACAGCACGCCAAAAAATATGACTCCAAGGTCGCTGAGTCAACTCTGACTCTCAGAAGAACAAGCCAATCGCCGTTCACTGCGAACATGGTACAATGCATCAAAGGCCACACATACACGCATTCCCAACAGCACTGCGCCTCCATCCAACCTGGACTAGATTGCACTCATCTCCTCGTCGCGTCGATGGCAACGTCTTCAACCCGTTGACGCCCATCGCACAAGTCCACACGCCGCCCAGGGAAGGTATACGCTAGAAGAACAGAAAACAAATAAGCATCAGCTAGCCCTACGAGCCGCGCTTACCTTCACCCAAATCCATGTTCGGGGTTTTGACCAACCTTCCGCTTGCCGAGACTCGCTTTTGCAGTCGTGCGTCCCGTTCACGCGCCCGTTCTGATGGAGAGCTGCCGTTGCCTGCCATGATAGGCGGCAAGGACGGCAGTTTTTCTACGTTGGGTGGGGGCTGACTTCCCACCATAGGTGCTGGACGTTTGCCCGCACGTTGCTCTGTCTTGAAGTCAAGATAGCTTCGTGCCGAGTGCCCAAGCGGGATGGGTGCAGGCAGCATCGGTAATTCTGCGCCGTTTTGCAACAGTAGCTCAGCGACGGGGAAGGCTTTGCGGGTAGGCTGTGCTGTGCCTGGGCGAGTGGCTGAGCCTGGAGAGCTTGCAGGTGATGCTGTCGCTGAAGGCGATGCTGGGTCGGCGGCTGCAAGCGCGAGAAATACTGCGTGTGTGCCTCGTGACCGATCGCGCGCATTGGCATTCGCTCGGAGTGCCAGCGCGTAGAGTACGTTCTGGATGTCGTTTTTCTTAACCGACGCTAACAGCGTCTCCTCTGGATTTGCATAGTGTGACATGTTTGGTGTTATGGGTGCCACGAATGCCCGATCAGCATACTTTGACGTGATGAAGTGCAGCCTTTGCTCTCTTGTCGACATTGGCCCTGGCTTCAGCCCTGGGTCTAGCCTTGCTTCCCAGATAGCATTGCTGATGCGGTTGCCGACCTTGAGCAGTATCTCGATGATATCGGGAGTAAAGGACGTAACGTCCAACGTTAAAGAGCGGACCTTTGTGATGTGCGTGCCTAGTGACCGATGGATACCACTGCACTCAATACAGATGATGATGCCGAGATTGATGGAAACCCAATCAACTTTGATCTCAGTACCGCAATCCGCGCACATCTTGTTGCCAGCATCCGCATCTCGTACTTGCTTGAGCAGCTTGCCTTCGTCGCCAAACGTCTCTTCTCGTCGGTAACCGCCAGGCCGATCGCCCACTGTAGCATGTCGCGCGGGTGCCTTGGAGCCGTATGTGTTGCGATGGCTTGACATTGATGGACTCTTGCCGGTAAGCACTGACGCGATGTCGCGATGTGTTTGTCCAGGCAGCGAGTCGGTTGATGGCCGGTCGGGCTTTCCTGCTGCCTCAACGGCTGTCTGCAAAGCATTGTTGACTGCACTGATCCATGACTTCATGTCTTCTTCGTTGGTTGCCTGATACACTCGAGTGTATTGTGGGGTGATGACTTCGAAACAAAACCGACGGTCCGCGTTACGCGCTTCCCTTACCGAAGCCATGCGAAGGTCGATTGGCTCCATATGGAGCTCCAGACTTTGCTTCCAGTTGGTATACTCTGAGAGTCTGCCCTGATCAAGCACGATCCAGAATCTGGACATTGTCAGCATCGTTCATTCAGTTTCGACAAAATGTACTCACTTGTGCCAGGCTTGCTTGTTCAAGCCCTTGGGATCCACATGGCTTCCAGGCCTGCTCAGTGCCCACAAAAGACCTTCTTTGCGATGTGCGCCTGAACCAGCTTCGGCCATTGCAGCAGGATCCTTTTCTTCAAGGTCTCTGATTCCTTTGAACTTGTCCGGCTGTGACGCCACCATGGCTAGAGTCGCTTTGGTAGCCTCAGGGCTTTGTGGTAATGCTATTGAGGAGGGAATGCTTGTAGATGAGATAGTCTGAGGAGGCATGACTGTACTCTGGAACATGGGCACAAGGCTACCCTTGCGGCCAGGAGGCGGCTCTGGGTCGGATCTTGACATTGTCCGGGGTACGCTACTCGATGATGCCGCGGGAGAAGTGAGCGAAGGCGCAGGCACATCGTCGAAAGTCTTCTTGATCGTCTCGAGTGCTCGCCTCTTCTCCTCTCTTTCGGTCCTCTGAATCTGAAACTCCTTGTCTGCTTCTTTCACCTCGCAACTCAGGGCCTCTAGATGTGGCAACATGGTCTCGATCTTCTTTGCAGTCTCTAGGTAGCGCTTGGCCTGGGCATCGGCATATCGCGTGAGATGGGAGAGGACTTCTTGATCTTTCCGGCCCCCGTGCAGATCCTGCATAAAGGACGAGTAGTCGAAGCGCTTCAGTTCGAAGTTCCGCCTCTTTGCTTGGTATTTGGAATCGGTCTCTGCGCGTTTCTTCTCTTTCAGTGAGTCCTGTCGTTGCCCAAGGTATCTTCCCAGATACTGGTAGTAGTCCTTGCTCTCCTCCTCAAAGTCTTTCCGCTTTGTCTCGGCCTGCTTGATGTCGATGTTGTAAAGCTTGTATATGGGATCAATAATGAGTTTTTGAATGTTGGTGGTGTTTGACTTTTCGTATCCCAGGATCTCCTTGGCAATCTTGTCGAAGTAGTGATCAATAGCCGGCTGCACTGCGTTTGCATTGGACGACGAGGCTTCTCTGAGTGCGTCCATGAGGTCGGCCATGGCATTGTTGCATGCCACTTGAGCTTCCATGGCTGACTCGGCGCGTTTGAGAACCTTCTTCCATCTTGTGCGCATGTTGCCCGTCTTCTGTTCGAGCGACTTCATCGTGGCGCGGAATAGCGGCCCATCGTCGGTCTGACTGAGATCCTCGCCCGGACGCGACACGTCGAGCTTCACCGGCGCACTCCCGCTTGACAGAGTGGTCGTCTGGCTTGGTATGAGGCCCAGGCTATGCTCGGGAATGGGCTCACAGATTGGCGATCTCGGGGGTATGTTGTCCCACTCGCGGTCTTCGCCCGCGGAGTCGCTCACTCGTGACTCTATCGATTGTGCCGAGGGCACGCGCAGTCGGGGAGGGACGCCAATTTCAAGGCGCGGTGAAGGCGACTTTGGGCTCTGCAGCTGGCGCGCCGTGTCTGGAGTGGTCAGCGGGCATGTTGGGGATGGAACGGGGGTGAGGATACGGACTCTGGACCCAGAATGTAAAGCTCGCCAGCGTCTCGAGCCGGTGTGCGCGCTGGTCATACTCGACAAACTAGAGGATATCAGCAGGCGCGGCTACAGAGAGGGGATGGTATACACACACTGCAGCTTGTGCGCCAGCCCCCACCACGCGACTCTGGGGTGCGGGGCGGCGTCCATTTCCACGACCACTGGAACTGAACCGACGAATGGCCGCCGGTGGAGTAGTCGCCGACCAGCTCGACCTGAGGGTTCTTGTGGAGGTTGGGGTTGGCGTGGAACTCGCGCGTGACGAGGTTGTCCAGGTCCTTTGAGCTCGGGGCGAAGATAAAGGTCAAGCCATTGATGTTGGTGTCGACCAGGCCGGTGGGGGCGACGTGGGAGGCGGTGCTGGCGCTGTAGCTGGTGGGAACTGCGAGGTGCTGGCGCAGGATGAAGGTGAAGTTGAAGGTCAGTTCCTCGTCGTTGGGCAGGCGCAGGAGGAAGGCTGGGGGGCCGTCCTGGTGGTGGGCTGGCTCGGGGTCCTGGATGTACTCGACGACGCTGTCGTCGCCAAAGTCGCGCCTGGCAGCATAGCGGGTGGCGGGGAAGGCATTGGGCGAGATGTTGAGAAGCGTGCGGTTGCGGGCATTGGTGATGTTGAGCGAGGCCACCGAGACTGGGGGGTCGTGTTAGCAGAGCGCGGCCGAGGCAATGGTCGAGGGGGACAAGGGACAGGCGCAAGTCGAAGCTTACATCGAGTCTGGTCGCGCAGATAGAGGTCGCCTGCATCGCTGGACTTGCTGTGAACTGCACCCATGCCCGCTAGCAGCAGCCCGTCGAGGACGAGGTCTCGGGCGACGACGAGGAGAGGGGCCGACGGGTCGTGTGCAGCGAGGGCGGGTTCTGCATGGATGACGGGCGCGGGCAGACGAGACTACGGGTATACGATATGGGGTGGATATGGGGTAGATATGTCGGGTAGGATACAACGTTACAGAAGCGTAGTGCAGTAGACAAAGCAGCCCATGCCGCCTAGGTAAACGTTCCCGTCCCTGCATTTGGGCCCCGCTTCTTTAGTGCATTCCGTCCCCATTGCAAAAGCCGCATGTACCACCGCCGCCTCAAAACTTGTCCACAGTACATCCAACATGCCGTTGCGCATCCCCACGCTGCGCCATGCTCTGCGCCAGCCCCTCGTCAACCCCCGCGCTACCCAACGCCGCTTTGCCCGCGTCCAGGATGTGCGCTTTCTCGTCACACACGACTCCCAGGAGCGCATCCTCGCCAAGTACAAGGAGAAGCTCGAGCACAAGGCGCGCGAAAAGGGCCTCAAGGACCTCGACGAGCTCAAGGAGCAGTACAAGGACAAGATCGAGGAGCTGAGGAAGCAGGCCATTGTGCCCGGCGCAACCGGTCCATTGACGCCGCCACCAGAAACAACCACAACCACAGCTACAACCCCACAATCCCAACACCAACAGCAACCAAAGAGCCCTTGGCCGTCGCCTCCTCCGCCGCCCTCTGCTTCAGGCTCTCCCTCCGCGCCCCCGCCAGGCGTCAAGACGCTCAATTCCTTCCTCGACCTCGACAAAGTCAAGACTCTCCCCGAGAAAGAAGTCCAGGCCCTGTGGCGCCTACGGCACGCTGCCAATCCACAGAGCGTCCATTTCGCTGTTCCGGCCACGACCTTTGCCCAACTCCTCCGCAGCGCAAAGCAACACCCCTCCTTCGTGCTCCCCGTCCCCCGCGAGATACCCGCCGATGCCTCGTCCGCGTCACCGGAACAGCCCCAGACGCAGCAGGCTGCCGAGCTACACTATCTACAGTTCTCCCACCCGCACCTTGACACCACCACGCTGATGTTCACAACGCTGGCAGAATTCAAGCTGAGAGGCGAGTTCGCGAGTCCGCACACCACCATCACATTCCACCAGGAGCTCGCCGAGAGCCACAACCTGGTTCTGGGCCAGGGCCTGGTCATCGAGAACAGAGGCGTGAGCGTTGACGAGGCCAGATGGCTCGTCATGTGCATGCAGAAGTTCTACGTGCAGACGGAAGAGGGCAAGGGACGCAGCGAACTGCTCAACATGTTCACTCGTGGAGACAGCGCATTTCAGGTAGAGCGACTGATTGATGAGGCCGGGAAGATATTGTAATTCTACATGCCGCCCATCTACCCTCGGAGCGGGAGCACATGCTGCACTAGACACGTCTGCCTGCAGAGTGGACATTCGGGCTTTTCCCGCGCCCAGTCCCCTATACACGTCCAACAGAAGACATGCCCACACGTCGTCACACTCGGATCCTTCATCTCTTCCAGGCAAAGCGTGCATTTCCGATTGCCACCACCAATCCATTCCATTGTCTCCTCGTTCTCCAGCTCATATCTTGCTTTTTCCAACGCAGGTGTGTGTGTCCACTTTTGTACGTCCGATGGCGCCGCTGTAGGGAGGGCAGATGCCGCGTCGAACAGCAACGCGTTGTTGGCGCTGTAGGCATTGGGGTCCAGGGAGACTTCCGCACCGCCACCTACAATGGCTGACGTGCCTTGCGGATGGCCACCACCCACCGCCGCCGTCGACGATGTGACAGTATTGTGTAAATGTAGATATGCCTGTACCGCCATTTGTAACACTAGTAGCACACCCAGGACTTCGTAGCCAGCGCGGTTATCGCCCTCGGGCACCTGTCGCGTGAAGATGTATCTTAGGCCCCATATGCGCTTCGAGAGGTGGTAGTAACTCCCGGAAAAGTAGAATGTCGCCAGAGAGAGGGCGTAGACGGGCGACGGCGACGTGATGGTATCTAGGTTTTCGAGTATGTAGTTCTGCAGGCGCATACCAAGAGGCCGTCCTATCCGTGCTTTGCTCCCATTCTCCTGTGCCTCTTGCTGTGCTCGTGCTTGCTGTCGCGCGTACCATCGCAGATTCGCCTCGAGTTTTGCGCGCACTCTTCGTCTAAAGGCTGGCAATGCTCTTCCAAGCAGATATGGCCCCAATATGCAGCTTAGTATGTATCCCGCTCTCCGTCCCAGAGCCGGCAGTCGTCCGCTTTCGCTCTCCACCTGAACAATATCTGTGTATTCTTCGCCTAGTGTCCGGTTTCCTATCAGTGTGGTGAGACCGAGATAGAGTAGCTCTCCGAGGACTCGCGTCTCGGATGCGTACGTGTGCGCGATGCGCGCGCCATAGAGCTTGCGCAAGAGTGTCGATAGCTGGTCCAGCAGCACACCAGAGAAGTAGGCGTCTTTCTGGTGTGACCGGATGATGTCAGGGGAAGCGGCGAAGGGGTAGGCGTAGCGTGTTGGAGAGGCCATGTTCATGTCTATGTTGTTGCAGCGTGCTGAAGAGGCCGTGTTCATGTGTCACTTCACTACCGGTAGTTCAGAATGCCTCGGTTCCGCGCAAAGCGATGCGCGCCCCCTTGCTCGTCCCGCAAAAGCATCTACACCCTGACGACACGAAACCGCATCTGACTCGAACTGTGCCAACGTGTCATTTCTGCCTTCTCATAACTTCTATCCATATATACTCTTGACGCCTTGCGACGCGTTTGCAGCGCGATATCGCATCCTTCATACATACTCTCCATCCCAATATAGCAATGACGCTTATTCCTGCCTGTCATCATGGTTAAAAAGTACCACGCTGTGACTCGAGGCAAAAGGCCTGGCTTGTACAACTCCTTTGAAGAGGCACAGCAGCAAGTCATCGGCTTTCCAGGCTCCAAGGTCAAGACGTTCCCTAACCTGAAGTTCGCCGTAGAGCATATGCTCGACGTCGGCCGTGTACCAGATGACGACATACGAGTATTCAATCGCGCCTTTATAAAGCAGGGCAGCTTCATACCGCAGCCGTCTAATTCGTTTAAGCAATAATTTGGCCTATTTGCAAGCTCCCAAGGGCTCAACCGGAAAAGAAAGAATGAAGCCTGTGTCGATGCGATTCGCGACGAGATTATATATCATTACCTTCCCGAAGGCCTCCATTATCGGCAAGTGAACCATCCCAGGGGCCAAATTCGCCTGGATGATGGCCAAAAGTTACTCATATACCAAAGAGTGTGTGAACAGACAGGGAAGAGGGCACACAGCCTCATCCAAGAGTGTATAGACGAACTAAAAGATCCACCGTACGTCAACATTCTAGATTTCGTTGATGTGTTCCGTACGGGAGAAACAATCAGAACCTTCTCGGATCCACTCATCTTCCGCGACTACACAAGGGAAAACCCAATTTATCTAAAATACGCAAAGAAGAGCGAATTCTTATGCCCTTTTCTGCAGGATTTGCAGGAATTGCGACGACTACCGTCTAAACCACGCCGAGACCGTCAGGTCAATGGTTCGCGGCAAGAATCTAGGGCGCGGAAAGATTCAGCTTTGCTTCTATCACCTCGTCCTGGGAACAAGTTCGTCAAACCAGAAATGTCCAACGACTCACACATGGTTCCTCCCGTCGGCAATTACCAATCCAGTCTTGATCACCCTCCATTGAGCCCACCACTATCGGAGTCTGGCTCAGAAAAACCCTCTACCAACGTCAAAATTGAGCCTACTTCTTCTGTAATGCCGGCTCAAGTGCTAGACGATATTGGTGCATCTCTCGAAGACGACAAAGAGATAGCCACTCAACTCTTACAGCAGCCTTCAAAAGCGGAAGTCGGACAGGATATACCAGAGGATATGTTCCAAGACGATGAGGAAATTTCCACTCAACTCTCACAACAGCCCTCAAAAGCGGAAGTCGGAGAGGATATATCGGAGGATATGTTGGAGTATATGATCCAAGACGATAAGGAAATTTCCACTCAGTTGACGCAGGAATGGCACATTACAGGCCCGGAAGAAAGTTCACGCACTAAGACAACTGGCAAAAGAAAGCAGAGCCTGGCTTCTGATTTGACCCACACAGTCAAGCGTGCAGGCAAGATGCTTAAGACACACAGGTGAAGCTCTGTTCCAGCCATGTCATCGTGTCGATCGCAACCAAACGACCTTGCAACGAACATAACAGACGCAGGCGTCGTCCGCGAATATTACTTTCTCGAGAACTTTCACCTGTATTATTAATCTTGTCATCAATTTTATTTCTGTATACAACATGTACACTGAGACCCAGTGAAGATATGATGATCACGCATGTAGAATAAATCATTCGGAGATTCTTCTGTACACATGTTCCACGGGTATGTCTGCTAGGATGTGATTACAATGGCATGGATCATCGACGCACGACTGGGTCACCATGACGTTCACTTTCAAAAGCTAAAAAACAAATAAGAAGAGAAGACGGGTGATTGTAAGAGACAATATGAAAAGTGATTTGAAGATCAATTCTGTCAACGATAGCATATGTCCGCGAAGAGCATTGATACATCTGCATTGAACACAGACATAGAGCATTTGCGACGATAGGGGTTTACAGCGGAGTGAACTGTGAGTCCTTCATGCTTGCCATGAAAACTGAAAAGATCGATGTTCTCGTCGCCGCACTAAGACGTCGCGGTGGAGATGGAAGTGGAGTTTCAATCGCAGCTCACACTATCTCAACTTTACTTTTTTGTTTTTGCCTCCAAGTCGCTCGTTGTATTCAGCGACCAAATCCGCCGCACCCTCAAGATCTTCTTCGGGAAGCCAATCGTGACTATCTTCATATCCATCCCATTTGAAGAGGTAGTACTTCTTCCTATCCTCCTGAAAGTGATTAACGATGGCTTCAACCACGTACTCTTCTGCGCCCTCTGCATCTTCCTCGTCTTTCGTGCTATACTCAAGTGAATGGCTGTCTGACGACACTGTGTGCATGTGTATAGTATCGTTGTCCACGTCGTCATTGGATTCGTGATGCGGCGGCGGATGTGCAGGTATAGTGTCATCTGAGTTAGACACTGTAGTCGACGACTGATCAAAGAGAAGCGGTGTGTGTAGAAGCATGTCGTCTGAGGTGTTGGACAGAGGCTTTGCATCGCGGCTAGCCCGGGCTAGGCCCACGTCCTTATTCGGATCCGAAAGCCCTGTATGTCCCTGCTGAGGAAGAGAAGTAGAAAGTCTCGTTGGTATTGATGATACAGGCAGGGCGCTGTTGGCAACAAAGGCTGAACGGGCCACACCGGAAGATGTCTGAATTGGCTGTCTAGTGTAGTCGGTTAGGCAATGAGTCTCGCTGTCCACCAACTCTTCATGTGTCTCATCCTCAAGCTGCCGAGAATCGAATACCAGATCTCTCGTTCTTCTCCTACCTCTTCCGCGACTTCTTCTGAGCCTACCTCTAGCTCTTGTGGGCAAAATGACGGGAAGTTCCAGCCCACTGAGCATACGACTTCCTCTGTTGTTGCTTGGTAGCTTTGTATTCTTATGCAGTTGTCGACGTGCTAGATCCTCAGCTTCTGTGCGTATCGCGACTGCCTCGGCCTCTGCCTCGAGTCTGAACTGCTCTGTTTCATAGCGCTCCAGTTCGGCCGGAGACACGTACTGCATGATACGTGTAAAGTCCACATCCTCAACCTCCGTGCGATCAATGCTATCATGTCTGTTTTCAGGTTGGCTGATGTGTGTTATCTCTACAGCGTATCGCTCTCGCTTTATAGCATCCTCGGTCTGCCGACGGTAGAGTATTCGTGTTCGCGCATTCGGTATGGGGCAGTCGTCAGGAAGCCGTGCGGTAACGATTGCAGGCTCCTTGCGAACGCGCCATAGCTGTTCGTAGACTTCAGCGCCAGGTGTGTATGATTCCCACTCCCACTGCGATACAACTTAGCGATGTTTCCCGCGACTTGGCTGTATCGTACTATCTGTGTCTTGCCTCTACCCAGTCCTTTGCCGCGTCGGAAGCCGCGACCACCCCTGGGTTCTCTATCCAACATGCCCCCTTTTTTGTAAATGCGTAGAGCAGTAAGTACCGACGGTTAGGTACTGTGCAAATGCGAAGGTTGCCACATGTATAGGTGTCCGTCATAACGAGCGTTGCGCAGTGGGCATGGGGCGCGTATTGCGTCGCGAAACCGCGGCCAGTTGTTTCCCTCCGTTCAACGGGGCTTATGTCAGCCAAACTTGGAGTGCAACCCGTATAACCCGCCACTCGAGCAATACTTCCATCTCTACTACACGCTCAATGTAATGAATTGAAAGGCAATTGAGCAGGGACGGAACATCGTTGGATGGTAACCTTAATGTAGTGTACGTCGCCTCACAAACGCTCTCGCATGAGTCTGCGTTACCTCGCGAATCTCTCTCATCCTTGAGCACTCCCACCTCGTACTTGAACCCAAAAGCAGACAACTTTGACTCTCTTACCTTCTACTCCACTTCAGTTTTATTTCTGCTCTACTCTCATTTGCTCTACGTCTATTGATCCTTTTACCTTTACATCCTAATGCTTCGTGAGGGACAACCTGAGCGACCATTGGGGGCTCAAGATGAGGAGCGACATTGCATTAGCAATTCGCCGTTCGTGTTAACAGCTTGGTAGAAGCTCAGGCAGCAGCAGATGCCTAGGCGAAGGCAGATGCTTGGGTGAAGGTAGGTGCTCATGCGACAGCTGAGGCGCCTCCCATGATTCCAGTCCCCCTTTCGTTTAGCAAGTCCTTTGGTAAGTCGTTTGTCATTCCAGCGTACCATCTGGCACAGATATCAGTGGCTAAGTCAGCCCTGGCGATGACCAAGCATTGTTCATGGGCAAAACTTAGACACTAGTGAGTTTAGAGTGATCAGTCAGCAACCCTCAGCAGCACTAACGGCCACGGCCTCAGGACATATTAAGAACAACTGAAGCGTCGTCTGTAAATCCTTACGGCGCTCAAAATGTCTAATCCCATGCTTGGTTGCCAGATTGCTCCGCAGTATCACCACGGATATGACTCCAGCTCGTCCAGCGAGTCAGACATTGGAGAGCATGTGCTCACAACAACCGACTCCGCTCGCGTACAGCAGCAGGCCGCCCCCTTCGAGCGCGAGACGAACCACGCCATCAACTCTGCTTTAGTAAGGCCGACGGTACTACAGCGTGACCGCACGAAGAGCAGCCGCCGAATCGAATTCGATCAGAAGCCTGTTGGATTCTTCCACTCGTCCATGGCTGGTGTCAGACTACACGTCATCAAACTCTGGCTCCGCACCAACCTGATCCTCGCCGTCGCCATCATGATTTTCTTGTGTCTCTTTTGGGGTGCTTTGTTCCGTCAGAAGGCGAATGTTACAAACCTGAGCGTCTGGGTTGTCGACTTCGACGGTCAACCGCCTTATACAGAAATCACACCTTTCGTCGGTCCATTCGTTACTCAGGCCATTCGCAACATCGTTGATGACGGTGGTGTGGTGCCGGGTTATACTTTTGCTCCACCCGGGGACTTTGACAACGATCCACTCAAAGTACGAGACAGTGTTTACGACTTCCACGCCTGGGCAGCCGTCGTGATCAACCCCAATGCAACAGCAATGCTCGAGGCTGCAGTGAGGCAGGGCAACACGAGTTACGATCCGTTGGGCGCTTGCCAGATCACTTATAACTCTGCGCGTGATCAGACTACGTTCTCGACTTATATCGTACCCAGTATGAACACGCTCCAAAAGCGTGTCGTGACTGATTTCGGTCGCGCGTGGATCGCACATCTCCTCGAGAACAACGTTTCAGTTATCGACATGCACGTCGACGTTTCGCCCCAAGCTCTTACCCCGGGCATCGAATTCACAGTCTATGATCTGCGTCCCTTTGGACCACCTATCGCGACACCCGCGGTCAGTATAGGCCTGATCTACTTAAGTTAGTGATTTCCTCGTAAAAACAACACTCGAAACATACGCTGACTCAATCGACGATATCTAGTCATCATCTCCTTTTTCAGCTTTACGTTCTTTCTACCCATTCATCTAAAGTACCTCACACCTAGAGGTCATCCACCGCTGCACTTCTACCAGCTCATCGTGTGGCGCTACGTTGCAACTGTCGCATCTTACTTTCTGCTTTCACTCGTCTATTCTTTCGTCAGCCTCGCCTTTCTCATGCCTATGGACCGGCCCAAAGCAGCCCACGATCAACCTGCCGATAATCCCAACGCATACGGCAGCGGCACCTTCTTGGTATATTGGATGGGCAACTGGATCGGTATGATCGCGTTTGGTTTGGCCAGCGAGAATATGGCTATGCTTCTGGGAACTCCTTGGACAGCCTTGTGGTTGATTTTCTGGGTTATCAGCAATGTAGCAACTGGCTTCTACGCCCTTGAGCTAGCTCCAGGCTTTTATCGCTGGGGTTATGGATGGCCTATGCACAACGTCGTAGAGCTCACACGATCCATCTTGTTCGATCTACATCCGCGCGTCGGCTTAAATTTTGGCATTCTATTCGCTTGGGTTATGGCAGATACTGTCCTTTTCCCACTCTGCTGCTATTATATGAGATGGAATACAGCGCGAGTCAAGAAGAATTCAGCCAAGGTTGAGGCGGACTGGCATGCAAAAATGACCAAGGAGAGAGAACAGCCTGGTTTGCTAGCAAGGGTCACTACTTTAGGTGACAAGAAGGGCTGATAGTTCAAGCACGGTTTCCAGAGCAATAAGTAAGCAAGGCATAACTTTCTCGAACGTGGCACACAAGTCTTTCCACGATGACAAAGGTTGAGAATCTCACTGATCTGTAGATCGTATGAAGCACATGTGTTAGTTTCGGCAGGAAGGGGCGTTTCTGTGAATAACATCACCTTGTAGAAATAGGAAGAAGAAAGACAGCAGCAGATTCAGAGCCTAGGTGGAAAGGAACAGAAGAAAAGAGTAAAGAGCGGAAAGTCTAAAAAGAACTTAACTAGATCTACCATCACTATACTTTTGCCTTCCAGTCCCAGCCCACCAGAGATACCCTGGTAGCCAGTAGTAGACAGCCTCCAACGATGAACGACATACCCGCCCAGACATTTGCGTACGTATAACTACCGTTGTGACTTTGGATGAGGGCGCCAGCTAGCGGTGGCCCTGTGAAACTTGACACGCTCACGACGGTAAAAGCCATTCCCATCCTCACACCTGACTTTTTCAGGTCCTTCTCACGGCTCATACTGCCGATCACGGCCGGCCAAAGTGCCTGTATAACGGCGCTTCCACTTCCGTATATGACAGCAAATACGTACAAGGTAGCTATGGACTTGATCCCAATCCATGCGAACATCATGACACCACAGATGAAAGCGAAAGGTATAAGAACGTTGAGGCCCCCAATCTTATCAGCATAATACGTAGGTAATAGGCGAAAGACAAACCCCATGCAAACCTGCACGAGAAGCAGGTTGATACTCTGCTGGTAACTGGCGCCAAGGACATTCCGCGCGTAACTCCCAATGTAGAAGAAAGCGAAATATAAGCCCCAGAAACTGAAAAAGGCGCCAGCGCAGTACAGTGCATAGGGTAATTCCTTGAAGCTTGCCCAATCCACTAGCGGGCCAGTCTTCCTAGGTGGGAGCCGTGTACGATACAAGGCAATGGTAATGGCGTTCATGAGCAGCATAATGAAGCCAATGATACGTATAGTCCACGGGAAGCCTAAGCTAGGCAAGCATTGTTGCACAATAACTGGGAAGATGACACCGCCAGTGCAGGATCCGAGCGCTGTGAAGCCGAGCGCAAAGGCACGACGCTTGACAAAGTAGGTAGATACCAGGGCCATCGAAGGGCAAAACTGCAGCCCGTTTGCAATGCCTAGACACACGCCCTGGGAGAGAAAGACGTGCCACACGCTTTTGCTCTCGGCCAACGTGAAGATGCCAAGTATCTGGAAGCATGCGCCAGCGATATAAACTGGGCGGAAGAGACCAGCATCCGTAGCACGGCCTGTAAAAGTACCAAGGAAGAAAAGCAGGAAGACCTGGAGGGAACCAATCCATGATATCGTCGAAGGCGAGATTCCGAGTGTGTTTTCGTAGTACGTTTGGTATACGCCGAATGATGTAAAGAAACCAAAGGTGGTTAAAATTGTCAGGTGGGTGCAGAGGACCTGGATCCAAGCTGTGAGGCCACCGTCAGGAGCTGGACCGGGATCAAGCGATGCTGCCGAGCGGCGCGAGAGCATGCGTGTAAGAGCAGGTTGATGTGACTTAACCTGCGGATTTTGCGCTGCTTGATTTTCGGCTCCGACGTCCAATGTGGCTTCTTGTATCTCGACGTCGTGCGCGCTCGGCCATGTCTGTAGGTTGCGCTGCACATCATCTACAGTCTTTGTGGTGGGATGGTCTTCCCGGTCTGCATGCTTTTCTGCGTCGACACTTCGGTCCGTCATTGTAACTTGCTATTCGTGATTACAAGCAAGCATAAAGAACGAGACAGGTTCGAAGCGGCATTGCACGTCGCGATGGGCAGAGATTGCAAAGGGTGACGGTTGATTTTGTTGAGCACGTCACGGAAATAAGGAAACAGCACATCATTGCCCCATGCAGCGAATTGCGAGACTACCGCTAAACTACCTAGGTACAAAGACGAA
Source organism: Alternaria postmessia (assembly GCF_024291825.1). Taxonomy (NCBI): domain Eukaryota; kingdom Fungi; phylum Ascomycota; class Dothideomycetes; order Pleosporales; family Pleosporaceae; genus Alternaria; species Alternaria postmessia. Next base: position 10,316 of record NW_026260193.1, on the reverse strand, counting down.
GTGGCTGACTTGATTTTCCAACAATGGGAAGCCGTAGCGACCACGCCACAACAGTCCTTCGCCTATGATATCTCGTACAGCCTTATGGGCCCTTGATGAGAAGTACATTGTTCGAGGTGCAGCGAAACATAAATGGGAATCGGAATTTAGGTTTCGACACGGGACAGGATTTGAGAACGACAAGATCAACACCGACAGACCAGTTTCCATACGACGTCTTGAAAACCTATTCCTGGCTTTCGAGAGCTATTCCATCTACTTCGGTTTGCTTGAATTATCCTCTCAGGGTTTGCTGACGCGCAAGTTGATGTCTGGTGTCACAACAACTTGCGTTTGTCCGATTATGCTTGTGTGTACTTTAATGAAGGACCTTTGTATGTTCATCTATGACGGACTTGCCACTACCGCTATTTCAAGTGACCAACCAGGCTATACGACACAGCTCACGGTATGGCTGAGCAAAACTGTATGTGTGTATCGTTTATCTCAATTCACGGCCATTGTAGCAACTAAGACGCATGACTGATATATCACACAGCCCGGAAGCGCGCTCGCGTCGATGGCACACCACCTCCTGCTGGGCTTTATCCTGATCATCAAGGTCGTCCTGGCATTCCAAACGACGCCTCGTCAGAATTGCTTGGACCTCCTCCAGCATACAGCCCTGCGCCTGATTATCGGTCTACGGCACCTTCGACTCCTCTTGTCCGGCCTTTCCATCGAACTGAACCTTCACAAGCATCTGCTGCTGGCTCACCTACAGGTCTCCAAGATCATGGATACCAGAATCCAATCGAAGCATATTCACGGAGACCGCCAGAAAATTCTCCTCCTGATCATCATCGGCCGCGATCATCCCATCAGGATGCACAAATACCTCGTAGGCTTCGACCTCACCAAAGTCCTGTAATACCACCTCAGCAACAGTCTGCCCCTCCATCTGGGCCTCAGGAAAGACCAGCTCCAAGCTTGGACGATAATAATGTTGGGTGCAGTCGAATGGAAAGGTCAACAGGTTGCATCAACTCAAGCAGACTCACCAACTGCACAGGCTGCGTCAACTCCAGTCGGCTCGATGACTGTACTGATTGCGTCAATTCTAGTCGTTGTACTAACTCTACGGATTTGGTGGACTGCTCGAGATGCAATGATTGTCGGTCATGTGTTGGTTGCTCTAACTGTAGTGGTCTTGTCGACGAAATCGGAGTTCGTAACAAACACGCCTGATCCTGAGATACTCCGCATTCCCGCGATCTTTGTTCGAAGAATTCCAAAACGATAGACAGCGGGCCTAATGGCGTCATCTAGATGCGCCACCAAAGGAATATCTGTTATACCTTCGAGCCACAATGTGTAATTAGTTCAGGCGCTAGGGCCTAAACAATCTTAACAAGTTTCCAATCGGTAAATCATATATCAGGTTGATGTTGAAGGGCGCCTTATCGGTACCAATGGCCTTTCAAGCTTATCATACCTATGCATGTCAGAAATGACGTCGTGGCTGCATGCCCTTCCCGTCACGTCCCCTCACCTATAAACTGGGGAACAAGTTATGCATATCCATACGTCTTTTCCTCCTAAAGCTACTTCGTAGTCTTATTGAACTCTTATTCTCTCATTGTAAGCCCAGAAAGTACGTTCAACATGGGTTGTGGTGAATCGTCACTCCGCGCAGTACCTTCCTCGGGCTCTGGCGACGGTAATCATAATAACACCAACTGTACTGGCTGCAAGGACTGTAAGTTTGTAGCATGCTTCGAAAAACTTCAAGTCTAACTCCACATCAACGATTGTAGGCCGAAACTGTACAGATTGCAAAGGTACGCCCTCAGCAATGGCGTTTCCATAATTCCATGATCCCACGCCCCATACGCCGCACGTTATGGCGTGATCAACCTACTCTTGCCCTCATGATCAGTACATCTTGGGATTTGAGTGCGGCTTATCTACTCAGACTGCTCATATTGTAAGAACTGTATCGATTGTAGCAAGGACACGTCGTGCCACAATTGTATCGGTTGCAAAAGTATGGGCTTTTCCATGCCACCTTCTTGGAAATCATCTGTCTCTTCGGTCACCTTGACCAATTCCTGCTATCAAACACCTCCTACAACCGCGGACTAATTTGCGTACAGACTGTACTGGGTGTCGTAATTGTACGCGCTGTAAAGACTCTACATACTGTCAGAATTGCACGGATTGCGAAAGTAGCAGTTACTGCCAGAATTGCACCGGCTGCGATAATTGTGAGGGATGTCGCAATTGTACTGACTGTACCGACTGCATAAAGTACGTAGCATCATATGCGCCTGCTCAGTGAGACCAGGGATTGGAATGGCGCAGAGAAGGCTGACAGTTATAGTTGTACTAACTGTACTGATTGTACCGGACTGAAGAACGCACACAACCAAACAGGTGTGCATAAATGATTGGGATCGATGATAGAAGTTTGAAACAAATGGCTGTGATTTGTAGTGTGTTATGTGCGTGACAGATAGTTTTCATGTTTTCCAATCAGAAAATGCGATGCAATCGATACTTGGGTTCAAGCAGCTCACACGTTTAATTCTCATTCCCGTGTTGCCCTTGTCAGTATAGGGACTCATCGTATTCAGCAAAGATATACGAGGTATGGCTCTGACTAAGAATGGTTGTCTTCAAGGGACTACGGCCGACTAATTGTTCCATATTATACGTCCACATTGTGAAGTTGCCCGAACATACAACGTTGTGCCTCGCTCAGTGTATTACATTGTTCCCACATACTGCGACTCTGGTTGGAATTAAAATACTTCGTCTGGCGTCTTCCTCTCTGAGCCTGGAGATTCTGTTGTCACCGATCACGTTGGAACATGAAATTACTGAAGGGTTTGATAGGGAAGGATCATCGACAAAAAATGCCTGGAGCGTTAGACGACGACCTTGTGCCACGTCTGGTGCCAAAACCCGATCAGCGCAAGAAAAAGGATAGAGTGATTCCAAAGCCGCTGGCCTGGTATATACCTATCGAGATATTCCCTGAACCAGAACTTCCCAATATCATCCTTTGGCCACCGAAACCACCAGAAAGTGGACCCAAAGTAGAAGATATCTTGTTCGAACGTTCAGGGTCCGTTTTCATCTTGCGCAGGCCATGAGCCGATGTCCGCTTCAAAGTACATCGCGCCTAGGCGACGGGTAAGTTCATCTGCCCGAGCAACATGGAAAAAGCAAACAATTCGAGGATGTTGCAGAAGCTTTTGGAAAGAAAAAGGTCACAGCAAACCCTAAATGCCAGGACGTTGATCTGCAGCATGCGTCTCGATTATACCATAGCATCTACATAGTCGGAATGTATAACTGACTAGTGACTTAAATGAAAGCTTGAGGCTTTCTGGTTACCCTTTTCGAGAGGCGTCAGACTGAATTAAACTTCCACTAACTTCGATATCAATTCTAATCATCGGAAGCTCCGCTGTTATAGGACTCGTCTTACTCAGCTTTCCTATTTCACTAAAAGATCTCATCTGTTCCAGATAGCCTAGTGTAATGGAATACAAAATTTCCTCTTGACGCGTAGTGTCCCCATGTTGTTGCTGCTTGTTAGCTCTGCATGCTTTAGGTACTAGTTGCCTTGATGGACCTTCGTCGAAAAGCATATATTTCCTGCAACAATCCCGTCCAGTCAGCCATACGAGAGTGCTAAGAATCAAGGGAATCATACCGCATACGCAATCACGTCGTCAAGCCGCTCTGGCTCTGGCCAATTGCTAGTCATCCTTGAAAGTTGCTTCCATATCATCAGACTGTTCCCTTCTCGCTCGCATTATCAGGACTATACGTAATTGGGATTATGCGTGCATACATAGTCTCCGCTGTATAATCATGTTAGAAGTCACCACCGAGATCGAACGCCCAGAAGTCAGGGAATGACCAGCCACTCATATCGACCTGCATATCCTGCAGCACATCAAAGGTCCCGTTCATATCTTTAGCACCATCGGCAAGATTAAGGTTCATGTCAAGCCTGTCTAGCGAGGTGGGAGCCGCACTTTCGGCATTCCCAATCGTAGATCCCGTTTCTCTTGTGGTACTCATAGTAGAGCGAAGAGAAGAGGCTAAACTGTTAGTGGGGTCTTGCTGTAGAGCTAGCACCCTGAAAGCCAACGTTGTGAATAAATCCAGAGTTTTTCGGCATCTCGATAGTATGTCATCGCTTGCGTTGTTGATGTATGCTATGGAAGTGGCAGGCGAAGGAGGAGGGGGCAGCATGCCTACTGCAGCAGACATACTATACGGATAGAGCAAAAAAAGATTAGCAAATGTCTCATATGAATGCTCTGCGATGGTACGTACAGCCAGCACTCCATATATCCCGTACCAAGTCGAAAGACTTTGACTTCGAAGATCTGTCTCGTACGTTCCAGGATATCGATTGAAGATGTGCACAGTGTTCTTGCAAGAAAGGGATCTTGTGGCAATATCGCGAGGTCCAAATCCATTCGTGAGTCTGGGCCAACTGAACGATTTGGAAGAGTAAGATCCGCAAAATGTGTATGATGGTCTACATCCTGAGTCTCAGTCTCTGCTGTATAGGACGTGAACGATTTGATCTTTCGACGAGCACAATTGTGGTATACGATTTGAGAAAGTGCCAGACCGACCCTGATCACATCGTTCCGGAAGTTGTGAAGTGCCAGGATACCTCTCGATATCAGGCAATCGTGCATTGCCAATAACGAGCTGCAGGTATCCACGCACGTCGTGAAAGAATGCAGATAGCGATCGTTTGTGTGAGCCAGTTTTGCGTACGGCTTATGTAGCAACAAAAGATACTGACGCAGTTGCAAACGAAGAAGCGTAGAAGGCACAAGCGCGCTATCGTCATTCCAAACGGGGAGGATCGCCAATGCAGAACGGATCTGCGCATCGTAGTGCAGTACGTCGGTGTAACGGAGGACACTAGAAGGTGTATTCAGCAGCTGCGTGAGATGAATACGAAGTGGAAGTGATTTTAGAGTCATTGCAAGGTATGATGCTGACGTGAAGTATTCAGTGGGCTGACCTAACGGCACGTGTTGTGTGTCTGGTGAGAAAGCTTCATCGGCAAGATTCGCAGGCGCAGGAGTGTCGAAGTACAGTCCGGTAAGTCCAGATTGAAACCCGCTCTCGATGGAAGATTGGAGCTCCATTTCCATGACAGTGACCCACAGTCGCTTCTTCATTTGCTCATCGAAAGGTGAGATTTTCCCATGCCCGACCAGACACGGATCACGATGCATACCGGATGTAATGGAGAGTCGAAGTAAGTCTCCCGATGCTATCCAGTCTTGCTTCAGTCGGACACAATTGACACGCTTAGCAAGCAGCGACAAGCAATGTAATTGGAAGAAAGACAAAGTAACCCGCTTGCGGGGCTGCTCGCCGATCCAGGCATCACATATATCGATGAGTTCAAGGGCTGCTTGCCGGTCTGCAGTCGTGTCGCCAATGAAGACGTCATCTTTTGGGGCGAGACACTTTGAGATGGCAACAAGCAAGAGAAGTAAGACGGCAAAGCTGACTGAGCTCTTTTTGTCTTGATCTGATTCCCAGAATATGCGGTACTCTTTCCAGAAAGATGGCTCGTGTAGAATCCTGTAGCTCGTTTCCCAGGTCTGAAAATAGAGAGCGACTTGTGCATCGACCGTACTCTTCGCAGGGAGGACAGCGAAGACTTCCAGGTCGATGTCGGAATATCTGGCGATCTTGGCCATTGCGGACTTTTTCCTCTGGTCGCGGAAGGTTTTGAAGTCAGTTTTGACGCGCATAATAGAGTGGTCAACAGTCAAGGCTTCCCGTGTAAATGCCTGCAGCTCGTAATTCTTGATGATGGTCAGCCGCTGGTACACGGACATCAGGGTCTGGGCATGTGAAATATACCATAGAGATCATGCTCATAATACTCGTTGCGCCGTTGAAGTGAGATTTGAAACCTTTGCCTCTGAACATGATTTCTTCTTTGATCTCGGGCTCATCAGGGACAACGGCCTCGAATCGCGAGGGGTTTCTGGTGTCGTCCCTTGTGGCAAGCTTGTGCTCCAACATCGCTATCCGTCTCTCTTGGGTTCTGAGCTTCCATTGCAATGCATCTGGCGAGTCCGAGGAAGGGTTGCTATCAGCTGGCCGCTCGGCGAGGGCAATCGATGCAGCGCCCGCGTCAGAGTGGGACTCTTCAAGCAGCCGAGGATCGTATGTACACTCGTGGCCTCTGCCAGTCTTTTGGCATCGGCCACACACTGGAAACACGCGATCACACTTCATTTTGCGGTTGCGACACGCGTAGCACGACAACACTTTGCGCTTTTTGCTGGTGCGTCGCTGAGACGAGCCATCCTGACCTTCTGTGGAGTTGAGAACTTCTGGAGAATTATCGCGAGACCTATCGCTGATCCACTCGGCACCCGGAGCGGACATGGTGAATGATGGATGGTAACTATGACGTGCGATGATGGGCGTGGCAGGTGCTGTCGGTGGATCAATGATCCCAACGCATTGTCTCATGAATCAGACGCCCCGCAAAAATGTCCCGAGAACTCCTGAGCCTATCACAGAACTAGCGCAGAGCTATAGCTTCTTGACTAATCACAGTTGATTACATAACCTTTGGTGTCGGACTTAATTTCGGGAGTTGAGCACAGGGGCGCGAAATCCAGTTCGCAGTGCCATCTATGAACACCAACCACATTCTTGCACTTTGGCTCGACGTACCATTCACCCATCCAGTCATGGTGCAGCACCGCCATCATTGATGCGCCCGTACTCTGATTCGCCGGCAGTTCGGTTCTGCCCCGTGCATAGAGATTTCTCCGAGTCGAAAGCGGGGAATCCCAGTCGTCTCTCACCACCAGTCTCGTGGCCGTCTTCTCATCTACTCGCCGGAAGGACCGTTGCGTCGTTAAAATTCCCTCAATATCACACGTATTACCGATTTCCAATAGACAGCATTTTCCATAATCACTTCGTCGTCCACGCAGCGACCCACTGCTGGGCGGCGACATCACGACCCATCAAGGGTTCAGACATATAACACGGCATTCGCTCTACGATGCGTTATAGTCACTCTGAATCTGCCATCGGCTTGGTTTCGTCGTGTCAGTTCCGAATTACTAGGCGCCCAGCGCATGGCATTGAGCTTCGATGTGCTTCGTATGCTTAGCCGGACGGGCAACCGATGGGGTGGCATCGCACCCTCCGTCGGATCAATATTACCAGCTCTCACAGCGAGATTCCGTGGCTTACCCCTCCAGTTATATTACACCGAGATTGTTCTGTGGATCCGTAAGGGTCGGTGTAACAGCAAGTGGTGTTTCCAATCCACTTGTGCTGCCTGCAGCCGTGGTAAGATATTCCCTGACATCAATGTAGATTTGTCTCTAAACGATGGTGAATGGCGCTACATTACTAGCTGGTGGACAAACCACCGAACCACCAATCGCTGCATACAACGCGTGTCATCTGCTAGTTAGCATTTCATCAATTCAAAGTCAAAATATACAGCATATACAACAAAGTGCGAATGGAATCAACCGGGCAACAGGACTTAAAAGACGACTGACACTGTGCGTTCCACAGTTTGTATGCATATTCTGTGAACCCAGCGCACCACGACACAGAAATTCCAAAGCCTGTACTCTCCATCATGTATCAGTACTTCGTCCTTGCCGCCGCTCTACTCCAAGTGGGCCATGGGCAGCTCGTTGGTACGCAGCAAACAGAAACCCATCCCGGGATGACATGGCAGTCTTGCACTGCGAAGGGTAGCTGCACAAACAAGAATGGCAAGATTGTCATCGATGCTAATTGGCGATGGCTCCACAAGAAAGAAGGGTAATGTTCGATGATAACTGGCGCAAACTTCGTTGCTGACGGAAGACTAGTTACGATAACTGCTATACAGGCAATGAATGGGATGCGACGGCCTGTCCAGACAACAAAGCATGTGCTGCTAACTGTGCCGTCGACGGTGCCGATTACAGTGGCACATATGGCATTACCGCTGGCAGTAACTCTTTGAAGTTGAAGTTCATCACCAAGGGCTCTTATTCGACGAACATCGGTTCTCGAACATACCTGATGAAGGACGACACTACTTATGAGGTAAGCGAGTCATTCGTACATGCGATCATAGGCTAAACCAAGTTTGAACAGATGTTCAAGTTTACAGGAAACCAAGAGTTTACTTTCGACGTTGATGTGTCGAACCTGCCATGTGGCTTCAATGGTGCCTTGTACTTCGTTTCCATGGATGCAGACGGCGGATTGAAGAAATACTCGACTAACAAAGCCGGCGCCAAGTATGGCACAGGGTATTGCGATGCCCAGTGTCCACGGGATCTGAAGTTCATCAATGGCGAGGTAAGTCCCAATCGGTCCTAGCGTTTTGCTTCGGATGCTCAGACATACGCAGGGTAATGTTGAGGGCTGGAAGCCATCTTCCAACGATGCAAATGCAGGTGTTGGAGGCCACGGTTCGTGCTGCGCAGAGATGGATATCTGGGAAGCGAACTCTGTCAGCACGGCAGTTACCCCACACTCATGTTCCACAATCGAACAATCTCGTTGCGACGGAGACGGTTGCGGCGGTACGTATTCTGCCGACCGTTACGCTGGTGTATGCGATCCGGACGGCTGCGACTTCAACAGCTATCGCATGGGTGTCAAAGATTTCTATGGCAAGGGCAAGACTGTGGACACGTCAAAGAAATTCACCGTGGTCACACAATTCATCGGCACTGGCGACGCCATGGAGATCAAGCGCTTCTATGTCCAAAACGGCAAAACTATTGCGCAGCCTGCATCTGCCGTCCCTGGCGTAGAGGGCAACTCTATCACAACTAAGTTCTGCGACCAGCAGAAGGCCGTTTTCGGAGACACATACACATTCAAAGACAAAGGCGGTATGGCGAACATGGCAAAGGCTCTTGCCAACGGCATGGTCCTTGTGATGAGTCTGTGGGACGACCATTACAGCAACATGCTCTGGCTTGACTCGACGTATCCCACAGACAAGAACCCAGACACCGATCTAGGTACTGGCAGGGGAGAGTGCGAGACATCAAGCGGCGTACCAGCAGATGTCGAGAGCCAACACGCTGATGCTACGGTTGTCTATAGTAACATCAAGTTTGGACCGCTGAACTCGACTTTTGGTTAACGGAATCGTAATGAACTTTGGAAGGTAGGGGGCTGAGACAGAAGGGACGAAGACGGGTATGGTCCTGTTGACATAGCTAGTCTTCATAGTGAGAATCCATCCCTCAGCAGTGTAATACGATGAAGTGTCCTTGCAGATGCACATTCAAAAAATGGAACATAGCCCTAGTGAAGCGTACTTGACGGACGCCAATGAAGAACGATGGCATCACGCTATACGACTGGAGCGTCTTTGGCATATCTTGTCTAATCTTAGGCGCCAGCGTTCCCATCGTACAGTAGTACGGTGAGGTACTGTACGGTGATACGACGTACGTAAGCCGTACGTAGGAGACCTCTTATTGGTCCGTACAGTATCTGTAGGGGGTGAAGTTTTGGGAGCCGTAGTACGGCGTACGGCCTGGAGTTATCGGATTTTGGCTAAGGATCGCCGTAAGGCCGAAAAAACAGCGTAGAAGTCCTATACAGCTAATTTCTTAGTGTTGCAATTGCTGTAGGCGTACCTGTATCTAAAAAGAAGCAAAAAGAGAGGGTTGTAACCTAATCTAAACAAAAAAGACTCTCCTATAGTAGTTCTAACTACACCTAAGAGAGGCTTATTAAAGCCGGGACAAGTCCCTATTAGTAACCGCACTACGCTATTGTGGGTGTAGTTAACGGAGACAGCAAAGTCTCTATTTACAACAGCGTGTATATATACCTGCGCTGCGGAGGTCCTTATAGGTTGTATAATAGGATATAGCTAGTTTACGCGGTATATAACCTTGCCCTTAGCGTACAACAGGTCCTTAATAAAGCAGTACAGCTATCGCGAGGTGTATCTAGCTTTCTGTAGTGTTGTAGGTTGCCTGTAGCTTATTTAGCAGCTTCTTATTGCTTATTATTAAGATATTGCGTAATAGAAGCAACAACAACACTATAAAGAGCTAGATACACCTCGCAATAGCTGTACAGGGTGTATTAGCTTATAAACAAAACTTAAAACCTTGTAGGTATTGTAGGTATTGTAGGAAGTTGTTACACGGGGTCAGGCTATACTTCTCTAGGCTCGGTCCGTACTAAGGCGAGGTAGACTAAAGCGGTAGTCCGTGAGGTATCGTATGGAATGATCAGGTGGAAAAGAGTTATCGTTGTAACCAAAA